>NC_057795.1:388162417-388391967 GCF_018294505.1 Triticum aestivum | reverse complement strand
GCCTCTCCCTACCGGCAGCTCAAACCGCCGCCACCGCAACCGCATCTACATTCTGCTCGGATCCAGTCAGGTAACTAATACGTCTCCAACGTATCTATAATTTTTGATTGTTACATGCTATTATATTACCCATTTTGAATGTTTATGGGCTTTACTTTACACATTAATATCATTTTTGGGACTAACCTACTAACCGGAGGCCCAGCCTGTATTGTTGTTTTTTTTGCCTATTTCAGTGTTTTGAAGAAAAGGAATATCAAATAGAGTCCAAACAGAATGAAACCTTCGGGAGTGTGATTTTTGGAACAAACGTGATCCAGAGGACTTGGAGTAGAAGTCAAGAAACAAGGGAGGCGGCCACGAGGGTGGAGGGCGCGCCCCCTACTGGGCGCGCCCCCCTATCTCGTGGGCTCCTCGGGAGTCCACTGACCTACTTATTCCTCCTATATATATCCACGTACCCCGAAAACATCAGAAGAGACCATGAAAAACTATTGCCACCGCCGTAACCTTCTATATCCGCGAGATCCCATCTTGGAGCCTTCACCGCCGGAGGGGGAATCGATCACGGAGGGCCTCTACATCATCTCCAAGGCCTCTCCAATGAGTTGTGAGTAGTTTACCAAAGACCTTCGGGTCCATAGTTATTATCTAGATGGCTTCTTCTCTCTCTTTGGATCTCAATACCATGTTCTCCTTGATCTTCTTGGAGATCTATTTGATGTAACTCTTTTTGCGGTGTGTTTGTCGAGATCTGATGAATTATGGGTTTATGATCAAGTTTATCTATGAGAAATATTTGAATCTCCTCTGAATTATTTTATGTGTGATTAAGTTATCTTTGCAAGTCTCTTCGAATTATCAGTTTGGTTTGTCCTACTAGATTGATCTTTCTTGCAATGGGAGAAGTGCTTAGCTTTGGGTTCAATCTTGCGGTGTCCTTTCCCAGTGACAGCAGGGGCAGCAAGGCACGTATTGTATTGTTGCCATCGAGGATAAAAAGATGGGCTTTATATCATATTGCATGAGTTTATCTCTCTACATCATGTCATCTTTCTTAATGTGTTACTCTATTCTTTACAAACTTAATACTCTAGATGCATGCTGGATAGCGGTCGATGTGTGGAGTAATAGTAGTAGATGCAGGCAGGAGTCGGTCTACTTGTCACGAACGTGATGCCTATATACATGATCATGCCTAGATATTCTCATAATTATTCGCTTTTCTATCAATTGCTCGACAGTAATTTGTTCACCCACCGTAATACTTATGCTATCTTGGGAGAAGCCACTAGTGAAACCTATGGCCCCCGGGTCTATCTCTTATCATATAAGCTTTCGATCGACTTTTATTTGCATCTTTACTTTTCCTATCTATATTATAAAATACCAAAAATATATTTATCTTATCATATTATCTCTATCAGAGCTCACTTTCGCAAGTGACCTTGAAGGGATTGACAACCTCTTTATTGCACTGGTTGTGAGTTCTTGTTTGTTTGTGTAGGTGTGTGGGACTTTTGAGGAGCCTCCTACTGGATTGATACCTTAGTTCTCAAAACCTGAGGGAAATACTTACGCTACTATTGCTGCATCACCCTTTCCTGTTCAAGGAAAACTAATGCAAGGTCACGACGTAGCAGTAACCCACTGATCTCTATCACGGCCCCGGCTTGATTGCTTAAATGGCGCCTGCGAACCATCCTCATGCCTCCAAATTCCCACCGTCCCTATCTCCAGAGCATCACCACGCAAACCCAACCACATATCACATGGAGGTCGAGCAGCTGATGGCGGTCCATGGCGTGATGGCCGCTGTGCGTGTTGACCCGGAGGAACACCTCACCTCCGCTGCCGCCGACTTGGTGCAGGCTCTGGCCCAGAAGAAGTGCCTTGATGACTACCCCCCAGGACTTAACAAGTATGATCTGACCAACTAAATCTTACCAATACCACTTGCAATGGCTATGCTTTGTATAGTTGATGTATTAAGCATGTTCGTGCCTTGTTTATTTCAGTACTACACACTGTGTGATGTTCAAGTATTAACTGTTCAGTTCAATTTCACCAATACCAACAACAAACTTTGCTACCATGCTACTCTCCGCAAAGAAGATATACTAGAGATGCTGCCCATTTGCTATTTTTGGTGGATGCTAACCCATACTTAACAAGCCTATCCATGTACTTACGCATGGCCATAAAGGGTGATGTTGTTGTTTGCCGTTGAGGTTAGCTGCATCCCATGTCTTATAGTATTTTACATCATTTGTGAAATTGCAGTTTGGCTTCTAACATTTACTTGCTTCTTGTAGGTACACATGTCGGGGGCACTGATCTACTCTTCGACCCGAGGATGAGCTCGCCTCCGCCGCCACTAACTTTGGGCGTTCTCTAGCCAAGATGAAGTGCCCTAGCAACTACCTCTCGGGACTTATCACGAATGAACTCACCAGTTCAATCTTACCAATACCAGATGCAATTAATAGCTATGTTTTGTATGGTCGATGTCTTAAGCATCTTGTAGTAAACATGCCTAACACGTTTTAGCTATTTTCTCTACCTTTTTATATAAAACTGGGTCATTATCTGCTCTGGCAGCACCTGCCTTGTGATGTTTAACTCTGCCAATTGCATTTTTATCAGTACCGGTTTCAGTGGCCATTAAGCCTATTGCAATTAACAGTTGTATCCATTTTTAAACAGTTGTATTTCAGTGGCTACAAACTTACAAAACATGAATTATGATGCTATTAAGCATGTTGCAATTAGTAGTTGTATCCATATTTTAATCCGTCCCTTTGCTACCGTGCTACTCCTTGGCAATGAAGATATCACAAACATATCGGGAGATTAAATGTTGATGTCCACCTTTTTCACACGACTATAGCGGCCAAATCGTTTGGGATGTACACACGAACGGAAACGTTTTCCCTGGATTGACTGTGTGGGAAGTACATACGAACGGAAACGTTTTCCCTGTATTGACTGTGTGGGAAGTACATACGAACGAAAACGTTTTCCCTGGATTGACTGTGGGGGATGTACATAAGAATGGAAACGTACTCCTTGGATTAACTGTGTGTGAAATACATCCGAACGGAAATGCTTTTCTAGGATTCACTGTGTGGGATGTACATACGAATGGAAACAATTGAGTTTCGATGCATCACCCGATTGCACACGAGCTCATTTTGCCCCAGCCTGTGTGCCAAGCGGGCCTATCCCTGACGGTTTCTGGGTCGTGTGGGAAGGACCCCCCTATCGCCCACACTAACTTGGCAATGGTTCCAAGTGTCGTCGCGGAAAGGGGTCAAAACCATTTGTATAGCATCGACGCATACCCGTGGACAAAGAGTTGATAAGAAATTAAATGTTATCCATTATGCTAGTAAAACTCTAGTCAATGCCCAAAGAAATTATGCTACTACTGAAAAAGAATTTTTAGCAATTGTATTTGCCTATGATAAGTTCAGATCTTATATTGTTGATTCCAAAGTAACTGTTCACACTGATCATACTGCTTTTAAATATCTTATGGAAAAGAAAGATGCTAAACCTAGACTTGTTAGATGGGTTCTCTTGCTACAAGAATTTGATTTGCGTATTATTGATAGAAAGGGAGCTGAGAACCCCGTTGCAGACAACTTGTCTAGGTTAGAAAATGTTCTTAATGACCCACTACCTATTGATGATAGCTTTCCTGATGAACAATTAGCTATCATAAATGCTTCTTGTGATACTCCATGGTATGCTGATTATGCTAATTACATTGTGGCTAAATTTATACCACCTAGTTTCACATACCAGCAAAAGAAAAAGTTTTTCTATGATTTAAGACATTACTTTTGGGATCACCCACACCTTTATAAAGTAGTAGATGGTGTTATTAGACGTTGTGTACCTGAGCAGGAAAAGGAACAGATCCTACGCAAGTGTTACTCCAAGGCTTACGGAGGACACCATGCTTTAGATAGAACAACACATAAGGTATTGCAATCCAGTTTTTATTAGCCTACTCTCTTCAAAGATGCTCATATATTTGTCTTGTCTTGTGATGAATGCTAGAGAATTGGTAATATTAGTAGACGCAAGAAATTTCTTTGAACTATTCACTTTTTATTGAACCATTTGATGTTTGGGTCTTTGATTATATGGGACCATTCCCTTCCTCTAATGGGTTTACACATATTTTAGTTGTTGTTGATTGTGTTACTAAGTGGGTAGAAGCTATTCCAACTAGTAGTGCTGATTATCACACTTCTATTAAGATGCTTAAAGAAGTTATTTTTCTGAGGTTTGGAGTTACTAGATATTTAATGACTGATGGTGGTTTGCATTTTATTCATGGTGTTTTTCGTAAAATGCTTTCTAAGTATGATGTTAATCATAGAATTGCATCTCCATATCATCCTCAGTCTAGTGATCAAGTAGAATTGAGTAATAGAGAGATTAAATTGATTTTGCAAAAGACTGTTAATAGATCTAGAAAGAATTGGTCCAAGAAACTTGATGATGCATTATGGGCTTATAGAACTGCTAATAAAAATCCTATGGGTATGACTTCGTATAAAATGGTTTATGGAAAGGCATGTCACCTACCCCTTGAACTAGAACATAGGGCATACTAGGCTATTAAAGAGCTCAATTATGATTTCAAACTTGCCAGTGAGAAGAGGTTATTTGACATTAGCTTGCTTGATGAATGGAGAACCCAAGCCTATGAGAATGCCAAGTTATTTAAAGAAGAAGTTAAAAGATGGCATGACAAGAGGATACAAAAGAGTGAGTTTAATGTAGGTGATCATGTTTTGCTATACAACTCTCGTTTAAGATTTTTTGCTGGAAAACATCTCTCTAAATGGGAAGGTCCTTATATTATCGAGGAGGTCTATCGTTTCGGTGCCATCAAAATCAACAACGCCGAAGGCACAAATCCGAAGGTGGTAAATGGTCAAAGAATCAAACATTATATCTCAGGTACTCCCATAAATGTTGAAACCAATATTATTAACACTATAACCCCGGAGGAGTACATAAGGGACACTTTGTAGAATGTTTCAGACTCCGAAAAGGAATAGGTATGAGGTACGGTAAATAAACCGACTCCAAAACTGTTCTAGTAGCAATTTCTCTCCGTTTTGGAATATTTAAAAAATTAGGAAAATTAGAAGTAGTCTGAAAGAGACACAAGTCAACCACGAGGGTGGAGGGCGCGCCCTACCCCCTGGGTGCGCCTCCCTACCTCGTGACCACCTCGTGTGCCCTCCAGACTCCGTTTTCTTGCACAATACTCCTTTCGCTCAGTAAAAATTCATTATATAATCTCCTAAAGGTTTTGACCACCGTACCACAACAAAATCCCCTATTTTTGTTTCGAGCTGTTTTTCTGACAGATCTAGATCACCATGACGTCTCCAAGCGCCCCTAAGACAAGTTTTTCGAGAAGGTCATCAACCCTTACCTCACGGAAGTGCTTCAACAGCCTCAAACAATTGAGATGCGTGAGGGGGTACTGCACATCCGCGATGTTGAGGGATCGAAGAAGACCGGAAGCGGGGAGACAAGAGTCGAAGCAATGGAGCAACAAGTTTTCAAGTGCCAAGGGATGGTGGAACATGGACTCAACGCCAATCACACATGATGGTCATGGAGTTCACCAACAATCACAAGTTGGATGCCAAGAACATCGAGAAGGCCATCTTCAAGCTTCACGAGAAAATCGAGCACCTCCAGCCCAGATTTATGACCTGCAAAACCAAAACTGTGAGTATGAATATAGATTCAAGAGGATGAGTTTGGTTGCAGATTTGATGATCCCGGAGACTCCTTCATCATTCTACGATTGTGAGCCTATGCCTTGGAAGATGGACGACAAGCCTACATCATCAACAACAACTCCATAATCACCACCTCCTAAGAAAGAGACATAAATACATGGGTATGGGCACTCCCTTTGGCAATTGCCAAGCTTGAGGGAGGTGCCCCGGTATCGTATCACCATCACACTTCTACTTATATCATTTTTCTTAGTTTGGTCCTTTTGGTTATATCTTGATCTAGTAGAATAAAGTTTTAGTATGATCTAGCTTTGAGTTTTGTTTTGATCTCTATCTATGTAATCGAGTCTGTGAGTTATATATAATAAAGATTAGTTTTGAATTGACGGCATTGCTACCTTGCTATGATCTTGATGGAATTAAAGAAATAATAAAAAGAAATAAAAGTTCATATGTTGATTTTATGGAAAGTAATGACTTCACGTATAAAGAGTATGATGAATAAAAGTTTTTGAGAGTTGACAAACATAGTGTTGGTCATTGTTGCAATTAATAGGAAGTAATAAAGAAAGAGAGGTTTTCACATATAAATATACTATCTTGGACATCTTTTGTGATTGTGAGCACTCATTAAAATATGACATGCTAAAAAGTTGATGTTGGACAAGGAAGACAACGTAATGGGTTATGTTTTCTTATATCCGAAGAAGTTATATCGTCATGGATCATCCAACATGTTAAGCTTGCCTTTCCCCCTCATGCTAGCCAAATTCTTTGCACCAAGTAGAGATACTACTTGTTCTTCCAAATATTCCTAAACCCGACACACTCGAAGTACGGCTCGTAGCGCACATCATATCGCATTTTGTTAGACGACGTGTGGCTCCTCATTCGCACTACCGCAAGTACGTGTAAAAATTAAAGAAATATGTGAGAAGCTTCCTTTACCAAAATACAATAACATGAAAATGTCAAAAGCAAGTATGTCAAAATTGTTACCTCTCCATGCTTGATAGCACGGGCACGATGGTCCCTGTCGAAAGCAAGGTCAAGCCCCGTATACAAACGCTCATTATCCTCATCCTCGACCATCTAACATATATAATTTTTTCAATTATTAACAACATCGTCTATACATATGAATAGAAAGAAACTATATCCATACATCATCAATTATAAACTGCAAAAATAGGGAAAATAACAATTAATTAATATGCATTCCCCATCACAACACTTGCAACTATATGAAATACATAATTTTTAAACTATGCGTTAACTCCCTACCAATTTTGCAACACATTTGTCCTCACAATTTCGCAATGCATTAACCATCTAGCAAGTTTGCAATGAATTCATCCTCACAATCTTGCATTCGCCATAGAAAAAATTCTCATACAATTCATATATACATAACATGGAAAAAAATGGAGCAATGCATAAACCAACATGTCCTCACATATCTTACAATGCTTTCACCCCCATATCCTTTCATAAGCCCACTACTCAATCATATGCTACTAAACAACTAAAACATCATTGAAGTATCAACATGAAAACCTAGGTTGCACCTAGAGCCAATAAAAGCTTCAAAACCACAAACTTATTGCAAAAACTGATAGGAGGGATTGGAGGAGCTTACCGGCCTCTTTGTTTTACCCCAAATATCAGCCAAAATGGTGGACTCAAGAGGGAGGTTGACGAGGGGCCGGGTCAGGAGAGGAGAGAGTCGTCGTCGGCCTTTGTTCATGATGGGGAGAGGAGGAAGAACAACCTGGTGGGTGGGTGGGGCCCTCCCATAGCCAGACACGGGAGAAAAGCTATTCGACACCCTACCGCCACAGACTCTGGTGGTAGGGAACCACATCCTACCACCACTGTCTATGAAGGTAGGCACTTATCCATGTTAGCGCGGTCAAATGGCGATGTCTACATTGACCCGGACCCTACCACCTGAGCTTGTGGCGGTAGCTCGTTCTAGCCTACCGCTGGATCGGGTGGCGGTAGGAAATGTTCATATCCAAAAAAAATTGCAGATGGGGTTAGACCGGGCTAAAGTATGTCCAAAGGGTCAAAACAGTGAATTTGGCAGCCAAATTTTGTATTTTGATCCTTTAGCTCTAGTTTTGCAGGATCAGACCCCGGTTGTAAAAAAATTCATGATCTGACTCTTTTTCCTATCGCCAGGGCCCATGGCCGTAGGGTTGAATAGGCTACTGCCATGACCGCCGGCGGTATCCCACTCATCCATGTCAGCCTCGCCAAACGACTGCCATCTCCTGCTGTCGACCCTACCACCAGGGCACTTGGCAGTAGGCTAAGCAACCCTACCGCCAAAGGCACTGGCGGTAGGTGTTGAACCGTTATAAGCCCGCAGGGGCCGACTCGTGGGGCCCACCCACAAACCCAGCCCCCATATTCTTCTCCCCTGCCATCGCCCGCAAGAACAGAGGAGGTTTCCAATCTCATCCCAATCTTCTTTGTTTGTCCACCCTTTTTGCGTATCAAGATGGCTCCGAAACAAGAAAAGTACGCTCTCTCAATCCCTAAGAATCATTTTAGTTAAGAAGCTTTCAATTCGATGCATTATTTGGCACAAGATGACCCCTATTTCATCTAGTAGATTTTTATTTATTTTTTTTGTTTTTCAGTGTGTTTAGTTAGGAGTGATATGATGTTTGATGTAATTAAATATGATAGAAGCCTATTTTATATAGTTGATGAACCCTAGTTCATGTTAATATTTCTTGAATTATGTATTCATGTTTGATGTGGTTAAATATGTTTGAATAGTATTCATGCGGCGATGTGCTTGAATATAATTTGTTAACTAGTTTGAAGATGAATCTAGTTTGAAGGTGAACCTGGTTAATGTTTATAGTAATTTTTTTACAATTGTTGAATGTGATATGATTGATGTTATTTGAATGATTGAATATGATTGTTTAATGTGACATGATGGATTGAAAGGATTGATTAACTAGTTTGAAGATGAA
This sequence comes from Triticum aestivum, assembly GCF_018294505.1. NCBI lineage: Eukaryota > Viridiplantae > Streptophyta > Magnoliopsida > Poales > Poaceae > Triticum > Triticum aestivum. The sequence continues at coordinate 388,383,194 of NC_057795.1, read as the reverse complement.
CCCTAGTTCATGTTGATAGTATTTTTTTACAATCGTTGAATATGATATGATTGATGTTAGTTGAACAGTTGAATATGGTTAATGTGATACGATGGATTGAAAGGATTGATTACTAGTTTGAAGATTAACCCTAGTTCACGCTGGTAGTATTTTTTTACAATCGTTGAATATTATATGATTGATGTTAGTTGAATGGTTGAATATGATATGATGATTATATGTTGATAACTAAATGTTGTTGTTTTAGGAGGCCCCCCTTGCTCCGGTGATCGGCACTAACTACACTATGCTTGACCCGGCATTCGATAGCGGTCATCGCGCCCATTAAATCAAGAACGGAGTGGTAATAACAATGATCAACGTCTTGCATCAAAATTTTGGCTTTCCAAAAGTTAGTTACTAACTATTTTCGTGTACACATTGCCAGATGCTTCCACCATTACGTATGAGGGGCCACACCAAGGTCACTGAGATGAAGTACGATGACCGCTACGAGCCGTATTACAGGAGAGTCGGGCTGTTAGTTTTCGTGCTCCAGTTCAAGCGTGTTCCGTCGAAGTTTGTCCAGACGGCTCTCATAGCGTTAGTGGACCATTGATGGCCAGAGACGCACTCTTTCCATCTCATATGTGGTGAGATGACGGTGACCCTCGAGGACTTCACCGTGATCACGACCCTACCCATCCAGGGTCGTGCTCTCATTGGGCGCGTGGAGAGGAAGAACTGGTCGGACAGGGTTACCGCCCTCATTGGCGACTGCCCTCCCATGAAGAATAACTGAACGTTCGGTGTACCACTGCCCTAGCTACTAACCCAAGCGGTAGTATGCCCTGAAGATGCGGATCCGAGGACCCTGGAGCAATATATGAGGGCCTGATGTGTGCTAGAACTACGTCGGTATTTCCCCAAAGAGGAAGGGATGATGCAGTATAGCGATGGTAGGTATTTCCCTTAGTGATGAGACCAAGGTTATCGAACCAGTAGGAGAACCTCCTCACACCACGTAAACATCACCTGCACACAAATAACAAATACTCACAACCCTACGTGTTAAAGGGGTAGTCAATCCCTTCCGGGTAAGGCGCCTCAAGGCAGGCAAATAATGTGAGGTAAAAGTGGTAGATAGGATAAATATATCGCGGAACAAATAAATTGCAGCAAGGTGGTTTTGTATTTTTGGTTTAATAGATTTGAAAATAAATGCAAGGGAAAATAGACCGCAAAGGCAAATATGATGAAAAGAGACCCGGGGGCCATAGGAAACATAGCAAACGGTGGGAAAACAATTACTGTTGGGCAATTGATAGAACTTCAAATAATCTTGACGATATCCATGCAATGATCATTATATAGGCATCACGTCCAAGATTAGTAGATCGAATCCTGCCTGCATCTACTACTATTACTTCACACATCGACCGCTATCCAGCATGCATCTAGTGTATTAAGTTCATGAGAGAACGGAGTAATGCAATAAGAACGATGACATTATGTAGACGAGATCCGTTTATCTATTGCGGCAGATATAGGTCTCATCTTGTTATCCTTAGTTGCAACGATACATACGTGTCGGTTCCCCTTCGGTCACTGGGATCAAGCACCGTAAGATCGAACCCACTACAAAGCACATTTTCCCACTGCAAGATAAATAGATCAAGTTGGCCAAACAAAACCCAAATATAGGAGAAGAGATATGAGGCTATAAGCAATCAAGCATATGAAAGATCAAAAAAGACTCAAATAACTTTCATGGATAAAAACATAGATCTGCTCATAAACTCAAAGTTCATCGGATCCCAACAAACGCACTGCCAAAAGACTTACATCATATGGATCTCCAAGAGACCATTGTATTGATAATCAAGAGAGAGAGAGAGAGAGAGAGAGGAAGCCATCTAGCTACTAACTACGGACCCGTAGGTCTACAAAGAACTACTCACGCATCATAGGAGAGGCACCAATGGAAGTGGTGAACCCCTCCATGATGATGTCTAGATTGGATCTGGTGGTTCTAGACTCTGCGGCGGCTGGATGAATATTTCATCGACTCCCCTAGGGTTTCTAGAATATTTGGGTATTTATAGAGCAGATAGAGGGTTTGGGGGCGCCCGAGGTGGGCACAACCCCCCAGGGCGCGCCTGGGCCTCCTAGCGCGCCCTGGTGGGTGCCGCTCACCTCGAGTAGCCCCTCAGGTTCTTCCTTGGCCCATTCGCTTTCTTCTGGCCCAAAAAAACCTCCAGGAGTTGCGTTGCGTTTGGACTCCGTTTGATATTGATTTCATGCGATGTAAAAACATGCAGAAAATAGCAACTGGCAGTAGGCACTATGTCAATAGGTTAGTACCAAAAAATGATATAAAATGACTATAAAATGATTGTAAAACATCCAAGAATGATAATATAACAGCATGGAATAATCAAAGTTATAGATACGTTGGAGACGTATCAGCATCCCCAAGCTTAATTCCTTCTCGTCCTCGAGTTGGTAAATGATAAAAACAGAATTTTTGATGTGGAATGCTGCCTAACATGTTCATCACATTCTTTTCTTTATAGTACGGACATATAGACTTTTGTATGATTCAAAGCAATAGTCTGGTTTTGACATGAAGACTTTAATACTCAAGCATACCAACAAGAAACCATGTCTTTCAAATACCAACACTAAAGCAAGTTATCCCTAGCCCATCATGCTCAATTATTGATCCATTCATGAAACACACTCGAATATTAGGTATACCCAATGCTCAAATACGATCATAGTGCCCCTTAGTTGGTGCTTTATAAGAGAAGATGGAGACTCAAATTCAAAATAAAAATTGCATAAGTAAAAGAAAGGCCCTTCGTGGAGGGAAGTAGGGATTTGTAGAGGTGCTAGAGCTCAGAGCTTAAATTGAGAGATAAAATTATTTTTGAGAGGCATACTTTTCCTACCAACGAAAACGACTTGGATTATCCCAACACTTTCCATGCTAGATACATCATAGGCAGTTCCCAAATAGAAAATAAAGTTTATTTCTTTTTCCACCATAACTTTCACTTTCCATGGCTAGCCGTATCCACGGGTGCCCTCCATACCAACACTTCCCAAGGAATTTATTATTTGACAACAGAAAGTAAATTCATTTGTTCATTTCGGGACTGGGCATCCCTAATACCTTTGCCGTACTCTCGTGCAATGACAAGTGAATAAACACTCATCGTGAGAATAACATATCTAGCATGGAAAATATTGGCTACCCTTTACTGCCTCGCGAGTAGTAGAGCACACAAAAGATAAATTTATTTTAAACATTAGAGATGGCACATGCAAATATGCTTAGAACGGCATGGAAGTACCGCATATATGTAGGTATAGTGGACTCATAAGGCAAAACTGGTTTAAAGGGTTTTGGATGCACAAGTAGTGATCATACTTAGTGCAAAATGAAGGCTAGCTAAAAGATTGAGAAGCGACCAACCAAAAAGCGAAAAATCTCGTACCCAAGCATTAAGCATAAGTAACACTGAATAATGCACCATAAGTAGGATATAAATTTCATTGCATAACTATGGACTTTCGTGCTTGCATAGGGAATCACAAACCTTAACATGAATATTCTTACTAAAGCACAATCACTCATCAACATGACTCACATATCATATTGTCATATCTCAAAACCATTACTAAGAATCAAGTTTATTTTGTGCAATGATCTTCACGAAAGTTTTCATTATATCCTCCTTGGATATCTATCACTTTGGGACTATTTTCATTTGTTTCTTTTGATAAGCTCAAACAAATATAAGTGAAGATCATGAGCATAATTTTTTTCTTTCTCTCAAAATAATCTAAGTGAAACAAGAGAGAATTTCTAAAAAAAATCTAACTCCCAAATAAATTTAAGTGAAGCATGAGATCATTTCTTCAACATTAACAAAGCACACCGTGCTCAAAAAGATATAGGTGAAGTACTGAGCAAGTCCATGGCTCTACAAATTTAAGTGAAGCATATGAGAAAGCATAGCATAATTTTTGGTTCTCTAAAAAGGGTGTTTCCAGCAAGGACTCAACACTTAAAACACAAAGAAAAACAAGCAAAGACTCATATCATACAAGACGCTCAAAGCAAAACACATATCATGTGATGAATAAAAATATAGTTTCAAGTAAAATACCGATGGTCGTTAGAACAAAGCCGGGATGCCACTCGGGGGCATCCCCAAGCTAGTTGCTTGCCACTTATTTGAATATTATCTTGGGGTGCCTCGGGCATCCCCAAGCTTGGCCTTTTTCTTATCCCTGTTCCTTCATCCATCGTAAGATAACCCAAAACTTGAAAACTTCAATCACACAAAACTCAAACAAAACCTTTGTGAGATCCGTTAGTATAAGAAACCAAACCACTACTATAAGTACTGTAGGAAACCTATTCTTATTTTGTTTTTCAATTATATCTACTGTATTCCAACTTTTATATGGCAAAAACTCATCAAAGAAAACCATAGAATCATGAAAACAAGCACATAACGCAAAGGAAACAGAATCTGTCAAAAAACAGAACAGTCTGTAGCAATCTGAAAATTTCGAATACTTCTGTAACTCCAAAAAATATGAAATAAATTGGTGGACGTGGGGAATTTGTCTATTAATCCTCTGCAAAAATAAATCAACTTAAAATCACTCTTCTGTAAAAAATGACAAGGAATCTCGTGAGCGCAAAAGTTGTTGCTTTTCAGCAAGATCAAATAAACTTTCACCCAAGTCTTCCCAAAGGCATTGCTTGGCACAAACACTAATTAAAACACCAAAAACACAATAATAACAGTAGCATAATTGCTCTAACACTCAAGAACAGAAATCAAAAAGCAAAAATAAATTTTACTCATTGGGTGCCCTCCCAACAAGCGCTATCATTTTACGCCCCTAGCTAGGCATAACATGTAGGATCTAAGTGTTGTCATCTTTGGTTATAGATCCATAAGATGTCCCCATGATTGATTCATATGGTGGCCTAATTCTTGTTCTAGGGAAGTGTTCCATTCCCTTCCTTAGTGGAAATTGAAATTTAATATTGCCTTCTTTCATATCAATCACGACACCAATAGTACGCAAAAACGGTCTACCAAGTATATTTGGACAAGACGGATGGCAATCAATATCAAGAACAATAAAATATATGGTCACATAATTCCTATTTACAAGAATAAGAACATCATTAATTCTTTTCCCAGGCTTTTTAATAGTAGAATCCGCAAACAAATTCAAAGAGCATTCTTCAATATTGGTGAGACCAAGCACATCACATAAAGATTCCAGAATTGTAGAAGCACTAGCACCCAAGTCACATAAATCAAAACACTCATAATTTTTAATCCTGACTTTGATAGTAGGTTCCCACTCATCATGCAATTTTCTAGGAATTGAAACTTCTAATTCCAATTTTTCTTCAAAATCTTTCATCATGGCATCACCAATATGTTTAGTAAAAGCTTTATTTTGTTCATAAGCATGGGGTGAATTTATCATGGATTGCAACAAAGAAATACAATCTATCAAGGAGCAACTATCATAATTAATGTCTTTGTAATCCAAAGTAGTCGGCACGTCACTAGTTAAAGTCTTGACCTCTTCAAACCCACTTTTATCAACTTTTTCAACAAGATTTTTACCCTCCGAATCATAGGGACGCCTTCTAACTAAAGTTGACTCTTCTCCAGTCCCTTTTTCATCAATCTTAAATTTACTAAACAAAGAATCAATAGAACAAACACCAATCACTTTACTATCTTCATCACTTTTATGATAGTAATCACTAGAAAACGCCTTCTCTAAAAATTCTCTTTTAGCTCTAAGCATAGCGGCTCTTTTCTTACTTTCATCCATAGAAACATAAAGAGCTTTAATTGATTGTTCAACTTTAGGAACAAAAAATTTCATCTTGAGAGTTTCTACATCATGAGAAATTATATCAAAACTTCTAGACAAATCATCAATTTTATTCAACTTTTCTTCTATCAAAGTGTTGAAAGATTTTTGTGTATTGATAAATTCTTTAATATTGTTCTCAAGATCAGAGGTGTTTCTATTATTATTGTAGGTGGGATTACCATAGGAATTACCATAATTACTAGAGGAACTACTAGGAAATGGCCTAGGATTAAAATTACCTCTATAAGCATTGTTGTTGAAATTATTTTGTGAGACAAAATTCACATCTATGGCATCACTATTTTGATCAATCAAAGTAGACAAAGGAACATCATTAAAATCAATAGGAGCACTTTTATTAGCAAGCAACTTCATAAGAGCATAAACTTTTTCACTCAAAGAATTTATTTCTTCTACCGTATTGACTTTTTTACTAGTAGGAGCTCTTTTGGTATGCCATTGTGAATAATTTGCCATAATATTGTCTAGCAATTTATTAGCTTCACCCAAAGTAATTTCCATAAAATTACCCCCCGCGGCGGAATCTAAAAGATTACGAGAAACAAAATTCAATCCCGCATAAAAAAAATTGTATGATCATCCAAAGATTTAACCCATGAGTTGGGAAATTCCATAGCATAAATTTCATCCTTTCCCAAGATTGTGCAACATGCTCATGTTCAAGTTGCTTGAAATTCATGATTTGGGTTCTAAGAGAAATAATTTTTGCGGACGGAAAATACTTAGTGATAAAAACATCTTTGCACTTGTTCCAAGAATCGATACTATTGCGAGGCAAAGAAGAAAACCAAATTTTTGCGCGATCTCGCAAAGAAAACGGAAATAATTTCAACTTCACAACATCATTGTCCACATCTTTTTTCTTTTGCATATTGCATAATTCCACGAATGTGTTAAGATGGGACGCGGCATCCTCATTAGGAGTACCGGCAAATTGATCTTTCATGACAAGATTCAACAAAGTAGTATTAATATCACAAGACTCCGCACTAGTGGCGGGAGGATCAATCAGAGTGCTAAAGAAATCATTGTTGTTGGTGTTTGAGAAATCACACAACTTGGTGTTCTCTTGAGTCATGATGACTACACAACAAGATTGCACTCAAAAACAGATCTGGCGAGAAAACGGCGAACGGAAAAGAGGGCGAATAAAACGGCAAATTTTTGTGAAGTGGGGGAGAGGAAAACGAGAGGGAAATGGCAAATAATGTAAATTGCGAGGAGATGAGATTTGTGATTAGGGACCTGGTTGATGTTGAAGATCCTCCCCGGCAACGGCGCCAGAAATTCCTCTTGATGTCTGCTAGAACTACGTCGGTATTTCCCCAAAGAGGAAGGGATGATGCAGTATAGTGACGGTAGGTATTTCCCTCAGTGATGAGACCAAGGTTATCGAACCAGTAGGAGAACCTCCTCACACCACGTAAACAGCACCTGCACAATAATAACAAATACTCGCAACCCGACGTGTTAAAGGGGTTGTCAATTCCTTCCAGGTACGGTGCCTCAAGATAGGCAAATAACGTGAGGTAAAAGTGGTAGATAGGATAAATAGATCGCGGAACTAATAAATTGCAGCAAGGTATTTTTGTATTTTTGGTTTAATAGATCTGAAAATAAATGCAAGGGAAAATAGATTGCAAAGCAAATATGATGAAAAGAGACCCGGGGGCCGTAGGTTTCACTAGTGGCTTCTCTCAAGAAAAATAGCAAATGGTGGGAAAACGATTACTGTTGGGCAATTGATAGAGCTTCAAAAAATCATGACGATATCGAGGCAATGATCATTATATAGGCATCACGTCCAAGATTAATAGACCGACTCATGCCTACATCTACTACTATTACTCCACACATCGACCACTATCCAGCATGCATCTAGTGTATTAAGTTCATGAGAAAACAGAGTAATGCAATAAGAACAATGACATGATGTAGACGAGATCCGTTTATCTATTGCGGCATATATAGATCTTATCTTGTTATCCTTAGTAGCAACAATACATACGTGTCGGTTCCCCTTCTGTCACTGGGATCAAGCACCATAAGATCGAACCCATTACAAAGCACCTCTTCCCATTGCAAGATAAATAGATAAAGTTGGCCAAACATAACCCAAATATCAGAGAAGAAATACGAGGCTATAAGAAATCGTGCATATAAGAAATCAAAGAAGACTCAAATAACTTTCATGGATAAAAACATAGATCTGATCATAAACTCAAAGTTCATCGGATCCCAACAAACACACCGCCAAAAGACTTATGTCATATGGATCTCCAAGAGACCATTGTATTGATAATCAAGAGAGAGAGAGAGAGAGAGAGGAAGCCATCTAGCTACTAACTACGGACCCGTAGGTCTACAAAGAACTACTCACACGTCATAGGAGAGGCACCAATGGAAGTGGTGAACCCCTCCATGACGGTGTCTAGATTGGATCTAGTGGTTCTGGACTCTGCGGCGGCTGGATCAATATTTTGTCGAGTCCCCTAGGGTTTCTGGAATATTTGGATATTTATAGAGCAAAGAGCCGGTTCGGGGGGCACCCGAGGTGGGCACAACCCCCCAGGGCGCGGCTGGGCCTCCTAGCACGCCCTATGGGTGTTGCTCACCTCGAGCAGCCCCTCAGGTGCTTCTTCGGCCCATTGTCTTTCTTTTGGCCCAAAAAAATCCACCAGGAGTTGCATTACGTTTGGACTCCATTTGATATTAATTTCCTGCGATGTAAACAACATGCAAAAAACAGCAACTGACACTGGGCACTATGTCAATAGGTTAGTACCAAATAATTATCTAAAATGACTATAAAATGATTGTAAAACATCCAAGAATGATAATATAACAGCATGGAACAACTAAAAATTCTAGATACGTTGGAGACGTATCAGGGCCTACCTGTGGTTTCTTCACACAGAGGTCGTGTTTCCAGACTGCTTGGGGGACAACGCCCTATGGAAGTACCTGGACTTCCTGGCCGACTTTGATTCAGGGTACAACTGGGGGTCCACTAGCCTCGCGTACGTCTACCATACGATAAGACATCATATATCTCAATATTTGTATAGGGATGTTGCTACTTCTTGAGCTTGCGTTGGTTTTTCCCTTGAAGAGGAAAGGGTGATGCAGCAAAGCAGAGATAAGTATTTCCCTCAGTTAAGAACCAAGGTATCAATCCAGTAGGAGAAACACACGAGTCCCCAATAGATGCACTTGCACAAACAAACAAATACTTGCACCCAACGTGAAAAAGGGGTTGTCAATCCCTTCACGGTCACTTGCAAGGATGAGATCTGATAGAGGTTGATATAAAAGATAAGTAAAAGTATAAAATAAAGTAAAGGTAAATAAATTGCAGCAAGGTATTTTTTGTGTTTTTGGTTTTATATATCATAAAATAATATGATAAAAATAGACCCCGGGGCCATAGTTTTCACTAGAGGCTTCTCTCTTGAAAGAAAGCATACGGTGGGTTAACAAATTACTGTTGAGCAAATGATAGAAAAGTGCATACTTATGACGATATCCAGGTTAATGATCATGAATATATGCATCACATTTGTGACAAGTAGATCGACTCCTGCCTACATCTACTAATATTACTCCACACTGCTACGTCTTGAGCTTGCATTGGTTTTCCTTGAAGAGGAAAGGGTGATGCAGCAATAGTAGCGTAAGTATTTCCCTCAGTTTTTGAGAACCAAGGTATCAATCCAGTAGGAGGCTCCTAAAAAGTCCCACGCACCTACACAAACAAACAACAACTCGCAACCAACGCAATAAAGGGGTTGTCAATCCCTTCAAGACCACTTGCGAAAGTGATATATGATAGAGATAATATGATAACATAAATATATTTTTGGTATTTTATAATATAGATAGGAAAAGTAAAGATGCAAATAAAAGTAGATTGAAAGCTTATATGGTAAGAGATAGACCCGGGGGCCATAGGTTTCACTAGTGGCTTCTCTCAAGATAGCATAAGTATTACGATGGGTGAACAAATTACTGTCGAGCAATTGATAGAAAAGTGAATAATTATGAGATTATCTAGGCATGATCACGTATATAGGCATCACATTCGTGACAAGTAGACCGACTCCTGCCTGCATCTACTACTATTACTCCACACATCAACCGCTATCCAAAATGCAAAAGCATGTTCCTCTGAATTACCAAAATTATTTTCGTGCACTCAAAGTTTCTCTTTTTCAGTAGAATCAAATTAACTATCACCATTAGGTTATCCTATAGGTTCTACTTGGCACAAACACTAACTAAAACATAAAAACACATCTAAACAGAAGGTAGGTGCAAAATTTATTACTAAACAGAAGCAAAAACAGAAAAACTAAAATAAAATTGGGTTGCCTCCCAACTAGCGCTATCGTTTAATACCCCTAGCTAGGTATTGGTAAATTTAATTATGCTCACATAAAAGATAGCAATTGAAACACGAAGAGAGCATCATGTAGCATATGAAAATCACATCTAAGTCTAACATACTTCCTATGCATAGGCATTTTGTAGGAAATCAAATTAGCAAGACAAGCAAGATCTAGCATATGCAAGGGAGAAGAAAGAAACGTTAGCAATCTCAACATAACGAGAGGTAATTTAGTAACATGAAAATTTCTACAACCATATTTTCCTCTCTCATAGTAATTACATGTAGGATCATAAGAAAATTCAACAATATAGCTATCACAAAATATATTCTTAACACGATCCACATGTATGCAAAGTTGACACTCTTCCAAAGAGTGGGATTAACATTGACTAAAGTCATGACCTCTCCAAACCCACTTGTATCAAAAACTTCATAAGATTGAACATTCTCCAAATATGTGCGATCTAAAGTTGACACTCTTCCAAACCCACTTTCAATATTATTGGAAACATTATTATTAATCTCATATTCATCATGGGGCTTAAATAAATTTTCAAGATTATAAGAAGAATCACCCCAATCATGATCATTGCAACAAGTAGTAGACATAGCAAAGTTAGCATCCCCAAGCTTAGGGTTTTGCATATTATTAGCATAATTGACATCAATAGAATTTATAATAAAATCATTGCAATCATGCTTTTTATTTAAAGATCTATCGTGAATCGCTTCATAAAGTACTTCATCACAATTTTCAAATTCACGAATTTCAAGCAAAACCTCATAAAGATAATCTAGTGCACTCAACTCACTAGCAATAGGTTCATCATAATTGGATCTCTTAAAGAGATTAGCAAGTGGATGAGGATCCATAAAATTTTAGCAAGAGAAGATGCAAGCAAAAATAAGGCACATGGAGACTCAAGATCGAACGGAAGAGGGGCGAATAAAACGGCAAGGGTGAAGTGGGGGAGAGGAAAACGAGAGGCAAATGGCAAATAATGTAATGCGAGGAGATGAGTTTGTGATGGGTACTTGGTATGTCTTGACTTGAGCGAAGACCTCCCCGGCAACGGTGCCAGAAATCCTTCTTGCTACGTCTTGAGCTTGCGTTGGTTTTCCTTGAAGAGGAAAGGGTGATGCAACAATAGTAGCATAAGTATTTCCCTCAGTTTTTGAGAACCAAGGTATCAATCCAGTAGGAGGCTCCTCAAAAGTCCCATGCACCTACACAAACAAACAAGAACTCACAACCAATGCAATAAAGAGGTTGTCAATCTGTCGGTGTCAAAATCGGCGGATCTCGGGTAGGGGGTCCCGAACTGTGCGTCTAGGCGGATGGTAACAGGAGACAAGGGACACGATGTTTTACCCAGGTTCGGGCCCTCTTGATGGAGGTAAAACCCTACGTCCTGCTTGATTGATATTGATATTGTGGATGTTTACAAGAGTGGATCTAACACGAGATCAAGGAGGATAAACCCTAGAAGCTAGCCTATGGTATGATTGTAATGGTTGTTGTTGTGTCCTACGTACTAGAGCCATCCGGTTTATATAGACACCGGAGAGGGCTAGGGTTACATAGAGTCGGTTACAATGGTAGGAGATCTACGTATCCGTATCGCTAAGCTTGCCTTCCACGCCAAGGAAAGTCCCATCCGGACACGGGACGAAGTCTTCAATCTTGTATCTTCATAGTCTTGGAGTCCGGTCGATGATGATAGTCCAGCCGATGATGGTAGTCCGGCTATCCGGACACCCCCTAATCCGGGACTCCCTCACAATCCCTTCAAGGCCACTTGCAAAAGTGAGATCTGATAGAGATAACATAATAAGATAAATATATTTTTGGTATTTTATAATATAGATAGGAAAAGTAAAGATGCAAATAAAAGTAGATTGAAAGCTTATATGATAAGAGATAGACTCGGGGGCCATAGGTTTCACTAGTGGCTTCTCTCAAGATAGCATAAGTATTACTGGGTGAACAAATTACTGTCGAGCAACTGATAGAAAAGCGAATAATTATGAGATTATCTAGGCATGATCATGTATATAGGCATCACGTCCATGACAAGTAGACCGACTCCTGCCTGCATCTACTACTATTACTCCACACATCGACCGCTATCCAGCATGCATCTAGAGTATTAAGTTCATAAAGAACAAAGTAATGCATTAAGAAAGATGACATGATGTAGAGGGATAAACTCATGCAATATGACATAAACCCCATCTTTTTATGCTCGATGGCAACAATACAATACGTGCCTTACTGCCCCTGCTATCACTGGGAAAGGACACCGCAAGATTGAACCCAAAGCTAAGCACTTCTCTCATTGCAAGAAAGATCAATCTAGTAGGCCAAACCAAACTGATAATTCAAAGAGACTTGCAAAGATAAATTACCCACACATAAAATAATTCATAGGAGATTCAAATATTTCTCATAGATAAACTTGGTCATAAACCCACAATTCATCGCATCTCGACAAACACACCGCAAAAAGAGTTACATCGAATAGATCTCCAAGGAGATCGAGGAGAACATGGTATTGAGATTCAAAGAGAGAGAAGAAGCCATCTAGCTAATAACTATGGACCCGAAGGTCTGTGGTAAACTACTCACAACTCATCAGAGAGGCCTTGGAGATGATGTAGAGGCCCTCCGTGATTGATTCCCCCTCCGGCGGAGCACCGACGAAGGCTCCAAGATGGGATCTCGCGGATACAGAAGGTTTTGGTGGTGGAAATAGTTTTTCATGGTTGCTTCTGATGTTTTCGCGGTACATGGGTATATATAGGAGGAAGAAGTAGGTCGGTGGACTCCCAAGGGGCCCACGAGATAGGGGGCGCGCCCAGTAGGGGGGCGCCCTCCGCCCTCGTGGCCGCCTCCCTTGTTTCTTGACTTCCACTCCAAGTCCTCTGGATCACGTTTGTTCCAAAAATCACGCTCCCGAAGGTTTCATTCCGTTTGGACTTCGTTTGATATTCCTTTTCTTCAAAACACTGAAATAGGCAAAAAAACAATACGGGCTGGGCCTCCGGTTAGTAGGTTAGTACAAAAAAGATATAAATGTGTAAAGTAAAGCCCATAAACATCCAAAATGGGTACTATAATAGCATGGAACAAACAAAAATTATAGATACGTTGGAGACGTATCACACACATCGACCTCTATCCAGCATGCATCTAGTGTATTAGGTTAACAAAAACGGAATAATGCCTTAAGAAAGATGACATGATGTAGAGGGATAGGTCCAATCGATACGAATAAACCCCACATTTTTATCCTTAGTGGCAACAATACAAAAACGTGCCTCGCTGCCCTTTTTGTCACTGGGTGAGGACACCGCAAGATTGAACCCCTACAAAGCACCTCTCCCATTGCAAGAAAAATCAATCTAGCTGGTCAAACCAAATCAATAGATCGAAGAGAAATACAAAGCTATCTTAGTCATACATAAAAGAGTTCAGAAAATACTCAAATAATATTCATAGATAATATGATCATAAATCCACAATTCATCGGATCTCAACAAACGCACCGCAAAAGAAGATTACATCGAATAGATCTACAAGAACATCGAGAGAGAACATCGAGAGAGCATTGTATTGAAGATCAAAGAGAGAGAAGAAGCCATCTAGCTACTAGCTATGGACCAGTAGGTCTGTGGTAAACTACTCACACATCATCGTATGGGCAGCAAGATTGATGTAAAATCCCTCTGTGATCGAATCCCCCTCCGACGGAGTGCCGGAAAAGGCCCCAAGATGCGATCTCATAAGAACAGAAGCTTGCGGTGGTGGAAAAGTATTTTTGGTGCGCCCTTTGGTATAAGGGGAATATTTGGGTATTTATAGAGCTGAGATTAGGGTTAGAGGTGCCACGGTGAGCCCACAAGCCTGGGGGCGCCCCCTCCCCTAGGGAACGCATCTCGAGCTTGTGGCCCATCGGTGGCTCTTCTCGCCTCATCCCGAAGCTTCCTAGGTGTCTTCTGGTCCAAGAAAAATCCTCGAAAAGTTTTGTTCCATTTGTACTTTGTTTCGTATTGATTTTCTGTAAAAGACAAAAACAATTAAAAAACGCAACTGGCACTTGGCACTAGGTTAATAGGTTAGTCCCCAAAATGATATAAAATAGCATAATAATGCATATAAAACATCCAAAATGGATAATATAATAGCATGGAACAATAAAAAATTATAGATATGTTGGAGACGTATCAAACATATGTGTGTGCTGCTTTAAATTGTGTCATCTGATCATCAATTGTTGTTTGTAGCTGGATGATGCAACACAGAGGACCGAAGAAACATCTGGGATGTGTGGGTGTGTCTGGGCCCTCTCGATTTGGAGTTGGGAGCGGCTGCCGGTTGGTCGTCCTGAGAAACTGCCACGAACTGCATGGATGGACTATGGAGAATATGGCGACAGTGCTCGATACCCTACCGTCACCAACTCATGGGACGCATTTAAAATCTTCGCAGGCAAGGGCAGTGCATTGTACAAGGCCTTCACTACTAAGATGGACAACCTGAAATCTTTTGAGGTATACCAACGGGCGAGCTAGTTTTTTCATGTAGCCACTTCAACGATTGCTAATCAGTCTTTCTTAAGGCTAACTGGTGGCCACACCACAACAGAGCTTGGGGTTTTGAACTGAATGTGGTATGCTATCGCGATCATCTTCCATACCGGTGCATTGTCCCAATCATATGCATGTACGTTGTCGAATGGCACCTACCACAGTGTGTGGCCATGCAATTTAGTGTATTGCAATACACACCGCCAGCACGTCCCCATGATACCGGTAGTTACAACCTTCACTCGTATGGGTTGCCATCTCTTTTTACCATGTTTCCGTTAAATTTGACGTTCTTATGGTCTTTTGTGTTTTGTTGTTTGTTATGCCCTCTGCAGGAAGAGCAGGCAACATTCTCAGCCGATAGTGGACTGGGCCGAAGAGCACAAGACTTTTGTGAACATGTTGGACGAGAGCATGTTCCTCGAAGAAGTGGAGAGGTCAAGCATTTGTTGGAATATGTATGATAGGCACATGAATTTGTATGACAATGGCATCTAGTTTCGTCTGCGTTGGAGGCCACGATGGACGGCCGTGGACATGGCATCACTGCAAGAAGCGAAGGACTCTAAGGAGGAAGCATACAATAGAAACCTCAGAGATATGGAAGGTGATTTCAGGGAGTATGCACCCCTGATGAACAGAGTGGTAAGTTTGGTTGAAATGCATTCGAGTCGGCGGTTGGATGATGCTGACATGGTCATTAATGATCCTTACATTTCCAGGCCGTTGATTCATCCATTTGCAACATGTTTTCCTACTGTTATTTATAACGTTTTATGCATAGTAATGCTTTTGGGAGTAATTCTGATGTCTTTTCTCTCATAATATGCAAGGTTTAAACAAAGAGGGAGAATGCCGGTGGTTGGAATTCTGGACCTGAAGAAGCTACGTGAGAGTCACCTATTCTGCACATCTCCAAATGAGCTGAAAATTTGCGGATAATTATTTTGGAATATGTGAAGAATATTGGAGCAAATAACTACCAGAGGGGGCCCACCAGGTGGGCACAACCCAACTAGGCGCGCCAAGCAACCCAGGAGTGCCCTGGTGGGTTGTGCCCTCCTCTGCCCACCTCCGATGCCCATCTTCCGGTATAAAGGTTATTTTGACATAGAAAAAGTCAAGGGAGGACTTTCGGGATGAAGCGCCACCGTCTCAAGGCGGAACTTGGGCAGGAGCACTTTTGCCCTCCGGCGGAGCAATTCTACCGGGGAAACTTCCCTCCCAGAGGGGGAAATCATCGCCATCGTCATCACCAACAACTCTCTCATCTTTGGGTGGGCAATATCCATCAGCATCTTCAATGGCACCATCTACTCTCAAACCCTAGTTCATTTCTTGTGTTCAATCTTTGTACCGGAACCTTAGATTGGTACTTGTGGGTGACTAGTAGTGTTGATTACATCTTGTAGTTGATTACAATATGGTTTATTTGGTGGAAGATTGTATGTTCAGATCCATTATGCTATTTAATACCCCTATGATCTTGAGCATGATTATCATTTTCACTACAAAAAAATACACTTCCGTGATGATACGTGTTTGTCATAGTAGGTCGCGTTTTTTGTCATGCATGTACATCCATAACAAATTTATGACAGAATCAAGATAGTCATACCTGTGCTGTCGTAGAAGTGTTCCATGACATTACCAAAATTATCATCACGGAAGTGTCCACTTCCATGACGATAAATCGCGCGTCACAGAAGTGTTATCGTCAAGGGTGACCGACACGTGGCATCCACCGTAACGGAACGTCGTTAAGCTATCGGGTCGGGTTTTGAATCCGATAACCCGTTAACAGCCCCGACCAATGGGGATTTTCCACGTGTAAAATCATCATTGGCTGGAGGAAACACGTGTCGGCTCATCGTTGGGACAGATGTCATCCACTCATTGGACGAAAGGCGCCTATGATACGTCGACACGTGGCACGGCCCAACAGAGGCCCATTACTGTGAAAAGGCGGGCCCAGTAAAAATTAGCAGGCCAGCCCATATAAGGCCTACTTGTGTCAAGTCCATTTAAGCCCACGGCCCATACGAGATGTGCCAATTCGGCCCGTCAATGGCCCGTTAAAGATTTGACACCATTGCAGCCCATCGTCAGTTCGAGCCCGTTAACAGCCCGCTATATATTTGGGCTCAATATCGGCCTGATGAGATTTCGGCCTGTTAACGGCCCATTTAGTGGATGGGCCAATTTTCAGGATGTATATCTTTCAGCCTTTTAGCGACCCATTTAAATGTTGGGCTAATTTCCAGCCCGGTGTGTCTTTCAGCCTGTTGACGGCCCATAAATCTGATGGGCCATTTGTTGTCGGACCTGAGTTTCGGCCTTTTAGCGGCCCATTTAAGTGTGGGGCAATTTCTGGACCGGTGTCACTTTTAGCCTGTTGACGGCCCATAAATCAGTTGGGCCATTTGTAGTCGGACATGAGTTTTGGCCTTTTAGCGACCCATTTAAGTGTTGGGCCAATTCCCGGCCTTGTGTGCCTTTCGGCCTGTTAACGGACCATAAATGAGTTGGGCCATTTGCAGTCGGACCTTAGTTTTGGCCTTTTAATGGCCCATGCCCTTCATGGTCGAATACCAGCCCGGTTTCTCTTTCGGCCTGCTAAAGTCCCACAACATAGTTGGGCCATTTACAATATGACATGACTTTCGGCCTCTTAGTGGCCCATGGTCTTCATGGTCCAGTACAAGCCCGATGTCTCTTTCGGCCTGCTAAAGGCCTACAGTATAGTTGGGCCATATGTAGCCCAAACTTAGTAACGGTCTGTTAACGGCCCGTGAAATAAATTGGGGCCACCTGTTGCCCGCTTCGATGTCGGCCTGTTAACGACTCAGGAGGTAAGAGGGCCGACCATTAACTTTCGGCCTAGTAACGGCCCATTAACTTAATGGGCCCACTAAAGTTCGTACATGTCTTTAGGCCAAATTAGATAATTTAAGCCCATTACAACGAGCAATTATGCACAGGACCAAAACCGATCAAGCAAAGGTACGGCATACAGGGAATAACGTTGCACATCCAACATATATTACATGAAATTACATCCACTTGGCAATCAAAGATTGATGCCAGTGCAAATAAATGAGCAGAACCTAACCATCTACAATGTCATAATCTACAACCTCATCACAGATGACGCTCATAAGCATGTGGGCAAGTTCTTTCTGCTTTTCTACACTGTCTTTGAAAACATTGATCAGTTGTTGTGTCGCACGACTCTGCACCTCTGATTCATCCACCATTTCCATCATTGCTTCAGCCATTAATTGGTTCACAAACATGCATTTATTCTGTTGCATTCGAGACAGAGGATATTGAACAGATTCAGATGGCGATTTTGGTAGGCTTGTATTATTGATAGTGGAGAGTGTCTCGACCACTGCATCATAACATAAATTAGGACGGGAGCCAAACAGATTAATCATGAGTTATTGCCATATTACCTGGCCTAGATTTACTGGAAAGAAACAATGGGATTGCCTTGCTGTTTTCAGAGTTTGTCTTCTTATCTTCAGCAGCCTGCACAAAATTAACACACTAGCATTGATATCATTGGCCAAGTCAGATAATAGGAAAGCAACATTGACACAACGAACGTTTGGGCAACTAGCCTACACCAAATTAACACAATATGGCACAGCTATCATCAGCCAGGTAAGGTAGCATGAAAGCAACATTGACACAATGAATGAATGGGCAACCAGAGAAGCACTACAATTCAGTAATGTGCGTGATATGAGATAGTACAATCTTGCAGCTCAGTATGCAAAACTACCAGGCAGTTTTCCTTACAAAAACCAACGTTGGCGCCTTTAACATTTTGCTACAACTAATTTTAGATAAGATAAAGGTTAGATTCACGCCGATTAACAAAATACATGTTGATGTAAAAATATAGTGATATACAACAGGTACTTACATCAGCATTGGAGCATAGAGAATTCCCGCAAGATATTTTCCTCAAATACGATCCCAATGCAGGAAGTCTTCTATCGTTTAACCTTATTTTCTAAAAGAGAGATGGGTAAGAAACATGTAGAAAATATGATCAGAATGTTATAAAATTTCATGATGCGAGGATACGCACACACTTCTTAGAATGGAGTTGACATTCTTTTGCTGGACTGGAGCGGACTAGTTCTTTGGCCACTGGAATCTGCTTATTATCAGTGGGAGTTGGGTTTCTCTGTACTGGAGCAGTATCTATGAAAAATGGAGTTGGTTTATTATCTCCTGGCGTTTGGATCTTTTGCAAAGACCTGGTTTGTAACCCTTCAGATTCTAACATAGCCATCTTCCCCTTGCATGCCTTATATAGAAGAATGGTGATTCAGTTATAAAACATGCTATAGCAAAGTGGAATAGGTACTGAAGAATAGAAAGGCATGACATATTGACATGTATTCCCTCCATCCAGAAATAAATGGACGGGTCTAGGCGTATTTCAGTTCTAGATACATCTAGTTTTATCAATTTCTGTGACATTTAACCCGGACAGAGGGAGTATGATGTAAGAGCTAGGGATACGACAGGACAACACAGTAAAAAACCCACTGCAGAACCAAAGTATTCAAACCCACTGATATGAGATAGTACACTCATGCAGCTCAGGATGCAAAACTACCAGGCAGTTTTCCTTACAAAAATCAACATTGTGGCCTTTAATCATACATTTTGCTACAACCAAATTTAGATCAGATAAAGGTTGGATTCACGCCAATTAACAAAATACATGCTAATGTAAAAATATAGTGATATACAACAGGTACTTACATCTACATTGGAGCACAGAGAATTTCTACAAAAAATCTTTCCTCATAAGCGATACCATTGCAGAAATTCTTCTATCTGTTAAGCTTATTTTCTAAAAGAGAGATGGGTAAGAAACATGTAGAAAATATGATCAGCATGCTATAAAATTTCATGATGCAAGGATACGCACACGCTTCTTAGAATTGAGTTGACATATTTTTGCTGGCACTGGAGCGGACTAGTTCTTTGGCCACTGGAATCTCCTTATTATCAATAGGAGTTGGGTTTCTCTGTGCTGGAGCAGTATCTATAAAAACTGGAGTTGGTTTATTATCTCCTGGCGTTTGGATCTTTTGCAAAGGCCTTTTTTGTAACCCTTCAGATTCTAACATAGTCGTCTTCCCCTTGCATGCCTTGTATAGAAGAATGGTGCTTTAATTATGAAACATGCGATAGCAGAGAGATAGAATAGGTACTGGCGAATAGGAAGGCATGACATATTGACATGTATTCCCTCCATTCAGAAAAAAATGGATGGGTCTAGGTGTATTTCAGTTCTAGATACATCATTTTTTATCCATTTCAGCAACATGTAATCCGGACGGAGGGAGTATGGTGTAAGAGCTAGGGATACGACAGGACAACACAGCAAAAAAACACTAGTTGAATGTAAAACTATATGCTAGCGGAATACGTATAGAAATAACTAAGGCAACATACACGTGTATGATTGGGAAAATAAGATGGCATTGCAACAGAGCACTAGAACAACACTTCAATGTAAAAAAACATGGTATGGCAGACAGATGAAGTACATACTGATGAATAACAATGCATAAGATATTCAGAAGCATGATGTCCAAATTAAGCAGATGGCATTGCGATACAGTAGAATGACAGTACTTGAATTTGAAAACATGTTATCATGAATGGAATAGGTACTGAAAAACAGGAAGGCATGACCTATTTACATGCATGATCAGCATGCTAAGCACATGGCATTGCAATAGAGTAGATACACTCCATGACATTATATGCATGTTGTACCCATATCACATGCCAAGTTAGAGCAAGGACCTTGTGGGGTGAAGAGGATTCATCATCTTTCTGCATGTCTTCTGAAGAACTGCCTTTACATGTTCCATCATATTGGGTATCATTGACATCAAGTTTATTGGCCTTTACATTGCTCTGTGAGGTTCTTGTGGATATATCAGTGTGTGCAATTATATCTGACATGCATGGAAGACAACTAGTAGTTAGATTTATGTAAATGAGTGCCTGTAGGAGACGAGATAAATAGTAGGACTGGGGTTAACTAGCAGCAACAGGTCTCATAAACTAAAGGGAGAACACAGATGAAAGCTACAGAATATGTATCGTTTGTACTCGAGATTAACTAGATGGCACACAAAAGTATTAAAGAACAACATAGGTAATACTAGAAGTGGTACAATACTATAATCACCAGCATGTGGGATAGCATTGGCTGATGGATGATAACTATGGAAGAGCGTTACCTAAAGAACAAGTATCTTAGCTAAACTATGGAACAGTGTGAACTCCTGAACAAGACCCGTAAGAGATCAGCATGAATATACAGTGAAATGTGATGATCTATTTTCCGTGCTTAGATGAATAACAAAGCCATAAATGTTGCACACAAGTAAGATGAGGGTACAACCTATCTGGCTGCCATCCATAGGAGTGAGCATCATGTGCTGACTTGTCGATGGCCCTGCAGTTGTTGTGGCTATCCATGTCGGGCACGCGCATTCGATGCAGGGAACTGTTGAGTGGGGACTATAGCTCCCTTCTGGTGTATGCTTCCCTTGTTGGAGCAGCTGCGGTGAGTCGGAAGACGGTGTGTCTTAAGATGCAGATAACGCATAATGTTAAGAACGACATATCTCTTTGATCTGAAGAAATACACTAAGAGATCAACAGCAAGGTACGAGAGTGATCACACGTCTGTTGACTAAATACTAAATTAGGGTCACACGATTTTATTTTATTTTGGTACTGTCCGATCTACGTCGGATGGCTTGATGGCCGTCTTGTGCCCCCTGGGTGACACTGTTCGGAATCTTCCCCGAAGAGCCAGCGACCAATGGCAGAGCAGCCTGCCTCCACCGTCTGTCGCCCCGGCCAAAACCCCGCTCCCCGCCCCACCGCACTGCCGTGGTTGCGCCGCCCCCGGGCCAATCCACAAAGACTCCCCATCATCCAGATCCGGCGGCGGCAGTACCTTCAACCCACGCAACTCTAAAAGATAGCCATCTAAGCGTTGCTTCCGCGGCGAACTTGCGGCCCCACACCCTTACATTAGACACCAGCCAACCGGCAGCCTAGGAGCTCTGCCGCCTCGAGGGGTGCTGCTTCCCATTGGGAATCGATTGGCCCAAAATAAAAATTCAGACAACTGACGCCTAAATAAAGTGATTTGAGATGAGGGTGTGACCTATCTGGCGTCATGGTGAAGTAGGCAGGTCCAGCTGCCGAGTCAGTGAGGCCGGCGCGGTTGCGGTGGCGACTGGCGGCAGGGAAAGAGCGATGTCGCGACGGTCGACGGCTACGCGGAAGCAGCGCCAGGACTCTGGACAAATACGAAGTTGGAGCCGCTCCGGCACCGAGAACAATGGCGGGGGTGAGTCGGCTCCGGTACGGTTCACGCGGCCGTCATCGAGGCAGCACCAGCAGCACGGAGTAAGAGGCACACGGCCCAGTGCACGACGGCAATTGGACAGCGTCTCCGACATTAGGGAGGAGGGCGGCTGTGGAATTGGTGCGGTGGGGGCGCCATGGAGGTGGGGCTGAGGTTTCGCAGCTCGGGAGAAGGGAGCTTCCCGGGGAGAAGGTGATTTGGCGCCCACGAGGTATGAATGGGGGCGGGCGGGGGGGAATTGGGAGGGGAGTGGAACCATGTCTTACGGACGCATTTGTCTGGAATGTGAGGGGAAGTTACAGTTCTACCCTTGCCTATAGGCTTCTCGGCTTTGGTCTGTGTACTGAGGGTCGGGGATAGTAGAGTAACTTTGCTTCTCCCCAAATAGTGGGCGGGAGCGATTTCGGGCGAGGAGGGCATGTTTTGAACTATAGTGGGCGCGAGCGATTTCAGGCGAGGAGAGCGTTTTTGAAATAGTGGGCGCGAGCTATTTCGGGCGAGGAGAGCGTGTTTTGCCGACCATGGTTTATGAATTATTCGGCACATGTCATTTCGGCCGAGGAGAAGGCGCGCTTGGATGAAGTTACGAACCTACCCTCGATGTACAACGGGCCAATTGATGTGTGTCCCACATAGGACGGTAATTTTGCGTCTCCCATTTATTTGCTCGGGCAAATTCCACCGAGCAGAGAGGATGTTTAACGGTTCGTTCAAATTTTGGGAGAACGAGCATCCACGTCTACCTTACCAAGTCGATTCGAATCAAATTTTGAAATATTTGCTTGCCACTTCTTTTTTAGATGGAGAGATGATGCTCGGGAGTAATGTGTTTTTACATGCTCGTTGCTAGCGATTTACTATATGACAAATAGTTGACCCACTCAAAAACGTGAATCAAACCCAAAATGAAATATCTCGATTCAATGAACTAGCCCGTTCAGTAGGTCAAAATAGTGAACTAAATCCAAAATTGAATACCTCAATCGAGTAGCATGTTGTACAGTATTATAGTACTCCATGAACATGTTGAAAGACAAATTAATGAACTTGTTTGATATACGCATATATCCATTCATGTGTGGATTGTAGACAACATGTTCTCCAATTTAAATATTTGAATGCAAGTTTATATCGAAACATGGTTTATATCAGTCTTTGATGCATAAAACGCGACCTCCCCCTCTCCCGGACTCCTGTTCTCTCTCTCTCTCTCTCACTCTCTCGCCGACAATCTTCAATTCTGTCGCACACATCCGACACAAAAACCTTGTTGGTCCCTCTCCCTTTCTCTCCATCTCTCTCTCTCTCTCTCTCTCTCTCTCTCTTTGTGTGTGTGGGGGGGGGTCTTTCTAGTTCGCATTCATATATATACCATCTATAGGTCTCTCTTGCGCACTATGTATGATACACTAGCTAGTCCAAGCTATATATCTTGGGTGCACTCATCGTACACACACAAATTCCTTGGCTCTTTGCCCGTAACTCTCTCACGCACCACTATGTCGTCTCGGAGCTCTTCTCCCCTCTCTCAAACTCTCCATCCAACTGGGTAACACATACACATGCATATCTCACTCGCACTCGATAGGCCCATCTAAAACTCTATCTCTCTCCCTCGTTCTCTCTCCATCTCACACGCACACACACACAATATCATGCCCAGCTAGCCAAGTATGATGGTCCCTCACTCAATTGTAGGCACACGCAGTCCCCCCTATATGTATATGACTAGCTAATCTTAGTCTCCGTCACAAACATGTGCATGGTCTATCTCGATTTCTCTCGGGGCATCTTTCTATCGCGCACGCACTCCCTCGATCTCCCACCCATATAGTCCCCTGATGATCTCAAGGGGATCTCTCTATCACAAACACACCCCCTCTCCCTCCCCATGCGTCCATGCCATCCATGTGTCCCTCTCGACCTTTTTTCCTTGTTGGCCAGACCTCTATTGGGCATGTGCTACAGGGGTGTCCCTCTCCGTTGCAAACAATCACACACTAGCTATCTTCGTGTATGTCCTCGCCTCGCTTTTCCATCTCGGAGATGCATGCTTGATATGTTCGCATAAGAAACGAAAAAACACACACTCTCTCTCTAATTTATTGTTTGTTGTCACTTTCTCTTTCACACACATACTCTTTTTGCACACTTACTCATTCTCCTTCACACGCACTTGATCTATCTCGACTGAGGCACTCTTCTCCGTCCATAGCATATATATTTATTGAAAAGTCAAACATCACAAAGTTTGACCATGTACGTGGAGAAAAACAATTACATCTAGTACGGCAAACATATGCCATTAGATTCACCATGAGATGTAGTTTTGTATGATGTATCTTTGGTATTGTGATATAAATAACATTTGCGTAAACCTGATCAAAGTTTCCAAAGTTTGACTTCTAAAAAATTTACATGCACTGCATTATCGAGCGGATGGAATATCTCTTCCCCCTCTCAACTATCTGACGCACCACTCAGCCTTATCGGGGATCCTCAATCTCTCTCAAACTTTATTGGTCAGTTTGGTTCGTGACCTGACCCTCATGCCTTGATGGCTGGTACTGCCTGGTGTGGACGTGAGATGTAAAATATTTCTGCCTGGCCAGGCTTGTGTGGTGCTAAAGTGTTTGGTTCATGCCTGGGCCATGCAAAGCATCAACGTCCCATCAATCAATCCATGCATCAATTATTTAATGCTAATATCCATCCCTGTTGTTGTTAGCCTCGTGGCCGCACGACCAGGCACGGCCAGGCGTTCGAAATCGGTCTCTTGGGCCAGGCTACTTGCAGTGTCTGGAGTTTAGCCAGGCTAATTAAAGTGCAAGGGAACCCAGCCCAGGCAGGCTTTCTTTTTCACAGGGTAGCAACCAAACAAGCATGCATGAAATCCAGCCACAACCCCAGGCCACACAAAAGATGCTCATGATGCAAGCCAAACTGGCCTTATATCTCCCTGGTTCACACATACACATGTCTCGCTCGCGCTATACATATAGACCCATCCAACACTCTCCGCCCTTGTTCTCTCTCCATGTGACACGCACGCCCCTAAGTACCATAATCCCTCACTCCATCATAGGCTCTGTTTGGACCATGGGTTAGAGTTAGTTTGGGTTAGTTTGGAGTCAACTAACCCAAAAAGATCCAAATAGGAGGGTTAGTTTAGGTTAGATGCATCTAACCCATCCAAAAAAAACTAACCCATCCAAGAGGTGCTTATTTGGGTTAGTTCTTCCGAGACCACTAATAAACACTTTTTTCTCTCGCTCTCCCTGCAATAGATCCCTCCCCACTTCCTCGAAGCTTCTCGTCCTCTCCCTCCCTTCCTCTCGCACCGCCCATGAAGGTGCCTCGCCGTATCTGCGCTCCATCTAACCCTGCCATCCAAACACCTCTTTACTTAGAGTTAGTTCAGGGTTAGTTCAGGGTATGAATCTAACTCTAACCTCTAACTGAGTTAGAGTATCCAAACAGGGCCATAGGCGCAAGCCCTCCCCCCCCCTCCTAAGTATGATTATCTCTTACTAGCCATCAGGAACACACGTATTGTCTCCTTCCATCCATACGTCTATCTCGATATCTCTCGGGGCATCTTCTATCGGGCACACACCTTGCCACTCGATCTCCCACCCATGTAGTCCCATCACGATCTCCAGGGGATCTCTCTATGACAAACATACACTCTCTCCTCCCCATGTCTGCATTTTCTCCGTACGTCTCTCTCGATCTCTCTCCCTTGTTTGTCAGACCCCTCTTGGCCATGTGCTAGGGGTCTTCCTCTCTCGGTTCTAAACAACCACACACTATCTCCTCACCTTGCCTCCGTTGTCGAAGATGCATGTGTGATATGTTTGCATAAGACACGCACGCTTTTTCTCTTCTTTTATCATGTGTTTTCCATGTCTCTTTCACACACACACACACACTTTTTTCACTCTCTCTCTCTCTCTCTCTCTCTCTCTCTCTCTTTAGGGACTCTGTCACGTCCATAAGCATATGGATGTTTTGAAAAGTCAAACCTTAGAAAAGTTTGAGCAGGTATATGTGGAGAAAAACATTTACATCTGGAATGATCATTAGATTCATCACAACATGTACTTACTTCATACTATCATTTATCTTTGGTATTGTAGATATAAGTAATTTCTTTATAAACTTGGTCAAAGTTCCAAAGGTTTGACTTTAAAAAATGTTGTAACTACATTATCAAACAGTGGGAGTAGCTCTTTCTCTCTCTCCCTGCTATCTCTCACGGGACTCCCCTCTCACTCCAACTCTCTATACCGACGGATTATACACTCACTATGTCAGCGTATAGCTCCGTATATTGTTTAGTTGACTGGTCAACCAATCCACATGCTGCATTGTCAGCTCGTGTTCTGTATCTTGGTGTGTTGGCCCATGTGGCAGTGGGTGCAAGTAAGTAAACTAGAGGCCCATCTGACACACGGTGAAGTAAACAAAGTTGAAACCACTCGGGGTAGCACCCCGCACGCTAGTAAATTGAGGGCACATTGAGGACAAACTTCTTGTGCATGAAGGACGCACTTGCGTACAATTCACCACTGCGCGGCGGCATGCACAGAAGGACGCACTCGCGCACACCCAGCACACAACACACACCAGCACACGTGTACACCGGCGTCACCGCCGGTTGATATGGACGGCGAGGCAGCCAACAAGCAGAGGCGGCTCGAGCCAAAACCGCATCCAGCAAGCCTGGACTTCATCAGCAGCCTCCCCGACGACATGCTGCTCGTCATCATCGGCCTCCTCCCGACCAAATCTGCCGTGCGGACCGCCTTGCTCTCCCGGCAGTGGCGCCCCCTCTGGCGCTGCGTCCCCCTCAACCTCATCGTCGACAGCTGCCTCTGCGACGGGGATTGCAAACGCATGGCCGCAGTCTCCAAGATCCTTTCATCGCACCCTGGGCCAGCCAGACGCCTTGACATCCGCATGTTCAATACCAACTGCAAGGTCCAACCCAAGTTCGACGAGTGGTTCTTATCCCCCGCCCTAGATCAGCTCGAGGAGCTCAGCTTTGAAGCTGGACGATGTTGCTCTCTGCCGCCGTCCGTGCTCCGCCTCACGCCAACGCTGCGCCGCGCCAGCTTCAGCTCCTGCTATCTTCCCCAGATTAATGTCGTGCCCGCCCTTCTTCTCCCTCAACTCAAGCAGCTCGACCTCTTCGACGTTGTCATCTCGAAGAAGGCTATGGAGCACCTGCTCTGTAGCTGTACTGCGCTTGAGTACCTTCGTTTTGAGCAGATCCACGGGTTCATTAGCCTTCACATCGCCTCGACGAATCTCCGATGGATTTATGTGTATTGATGGCCCCGCAACAAGACATCAATTGGGAAGAGATCATTCCAGCTATTCCATGTTATGGTCATTGAGAATGCACCTTTCCTTGAGAGATTGCTTGTATCAGATCTAGAAGGTCCAACAAAAATCAGGGTCATTGACACGCCGAAATTGACAGCGTTGGTGTACTCGTCTGCCAAATTCTCCGAACTCTTTATTGGATCCGTAATTGTTCAGGTACAGCACTCATCTTCTTCTCCATCTTCTTGAAATTCACATTTTTAAATTTCTTCTTGATGTATTTACGACCGTCTTCCAGAAAATGATTCCCACAAGCTAGACCTAGTCCATGCGCACAGTGAAGATCTTGGCACTAAAATCTATCGGCCCCAATCTGGATCAAGTTGTTGGATTCCTTACATGCTTTCCGTGCACGGAGAAGCTACTCATCGAGGTGAAACTTCTTTCCTATAAGTAAACAGTAATCACAACGTAGCTCAATTGTTTTCGTAATTTTCCCAAATTACAATGACAAGTGTAGTGTTCAAAACTGCATCTACGCACTGCACCGAAAGAAATGTTTTTAGTATTTTTTTTCTCACGTGATCACCTGCATCATTTCTATGCTGTACTACTACTATAGTAGCCTAGGCTAGTCATAGTGGAAAGTAACTTAGACTACTCCAGTAACTCTATGGTTACCCTAAGAGCAAGTACTACCTCCGTCCTGGTTTACTCTTCCAATTTTGTAGTATCAAAATTTGACCATAGATTTAACTGACAAAATGTTAATGCATGTCACTAAGAACTATATCATTGGATTCGTATTTGAACATAATTTCAAATGGTGTAATTTTTAGTGACATGCATTGGCATTTTCTTAGGTAAATTTATCGTCAAAATTTTATACTAACTACGACGTAGTATTCCCTCCGTCCCAAAATTCTTGTCTTACATTTGTTTAGATACGGATGTATCTAACACTAAAATGTAACTAGATACATCTGTATTTAGACAAATTTAAGACAAGACATGTGCCAAATTTAAGATAAGACATGTGCCAAATTTAAGACAAGACATGTGCCAAATTTAGGCCAAAACATGTGCCAAATTCACTTGTGATGCATTTGGCATTGATGCCCCTCCATTGCTCACCTGGTGCCCCAATCTGGATCACCTACTTTGCTCCGGTGCCAAATTAACTCACCCAATGAAAAAACACTGCATGGGAGAGAGAGAGGACTGAGGCAATAAAAAACACTTGTTTGGGAGAGTGAGAGGCTGGTGTAGTTGGTTTGATTGATTTGTTTATACATGTGGGTCTGTGTGCACAGCGGTGCCAACTCTCTCACATCGTGAGAGCGGTGCCAAAATCTTTTGATTTGACATCGATGCGTATTATGTGGCATACTTTTGTGAAATATGGCATCGGCCACATAGTGGAAGGTAACAAATGCCCAAGCTCTTCACGTGCTCCTAGTAAAATGAGAGGAAACAGAAAGAGAGAGAGAGAGAGAGAGAGAGAGAGAGAGAGAGAGAGAGTGAAAAAAAATATCACTAGCCAGCCAACCCTATCGTATGAGCTAATGATATTGGTACCTCTTGATGACATGGCAATCTTATGCAGCCAGCTGCTCTAATATGTTCTCTTCTTTTGCAGATAAAAAAAGACCCGAAAGTGAAAAATGTGCTGCACTATAACAATCTCATCGAATGCCTTGATCTCCATCTTACAGAAATTGATTTGATCGACTACCGAGGCAGCACATCTGAGATTAAATTGGCCAGGTTCTTTGTTCTGGAGGAAAGTGTGCTCAAGGTAATGAGGTTTGGCGTTCTCTGGCGCAACAATGAATGGCGTGCTGATCACCGCAACCGTCTAAGCCTAAATGACAAAGTCTCCGCAGAAGCTGAATTTGTTTTTGAAACATCAACTGGCCAGAGACTCGAAAACTTATTTGCCCATTAGTAACTTGTCAGGGCGGTGGATTTTAGTTTGTATGATAATGCTGCATCCACCTAAAGTAATGAAAGTTCTTACGTAAACTTCCTAGCAATTCCCTCTTCCTAGGTGCAACATTACTCCTAACATTTGTAATATCAGTTTGAAACTTGTAA
The DNA here is from genome assembly GCF_018294505.1 of Triticum aestivum. NCBI lineage: Eukaryota > Viridiplantae > Streptophyta > Magnoliopsida > Poales > Poaceae > Triticum > Triticum aestivum. Next base: position 388,353,423 of record NC_057795.1, on the reverse strand, counting down.
TATTGCCGTAGCCTATTCCTACGTTTTCAAAATCCTGCGAATCAAATAGGTCCTGAGTTGGTGATGATGTTGTGCCTCCCATCTTTCACCAATAGCCGTCGGATCTAGATCTGACGCACACAAACCAAGCTTCTCCATTTTTGCAAAAAGATGCACGTACTTGTTCCCTATTTACAAACAACTCCTTGTCTCTCACAATCAGCCTTATCTCCTCCCCACCACATCTAGAACGCGGTGGAAAATCTGGCGCGATGGCCCCTGCCGGAGCCGTCCACCCCCAATCTTGGTGTTCCGTGCAATGCACGGGCATCTACGCACGGGAAATTATGTCGAACAGGGCTAGTTGTAAGCAGGCTAGCTCTACAGCCATGATGATAGTGACTGCAGACGGTGAGGCTGACTATGGTATGCCGAACACGGCGCCTATACTCAGGTGTCATCTCCGGCGCAGGGTCTTGTCACTTCACTGTGAGGAGCAGCACGTAATAATTTGACCAACGGGTAGTACAGTGCTAGTACTAGTAGCACCACCGTCTAGATTTAGGAGTACTACCACGTCCATCTGGATTTTAGTATTTGACTAGCTATATCTAGTAGTAATGCATGTCACAAAAAATGTACTACTCCCTCTGTAAATAAATACATGGTGTTTTATTCCTATCGGCGAGAGAACTTAATGTTTTTTTGCTAACTACTAATAGGATTACATGCAATGAACTAAACACTGCATGTCATGTTTGGTAGTCTCAAGTCATTGAAAGCATGCATGACCCACATCTCTCATTGGTTGATATGTCACGAAATAAGAAACAAGGAGGGAGTTAATGCACCGTGCCTAAGTGTTTTGGGATTATTTGGTTTTCGTAATGTGACTTACACAACATTTTTGTTTACATGCATTAACATTTTATTAGTTAAATCAAAGGTCTAAAACTTGGTACAAAATGCAAAGGGGACCAATAAACCAGTAAACATCAAACTTCTCTCGTTTGGCCCCAACTAGAGGTCCGGTGAGATGACTATACTGCACCGGCACGGAGGGGGACGCAACTTCATTGACTTACGGTAACTGCCTTTGGGTGAATGACACATGGGCCCAAGGGGTGGCTGGCCCACCTATCACACAGCCAAAGGCAGGTGCAGTAGACGGTCGAGGAGTAGTACGAAATCCTACGCACCTACGCATGCTAACCAAGGGCAAGAGTGATCACTCGAATCGCAAGATCAGTTGACCCATGGAGGCGATGAGCGCGAGCATCAGCCGGCTATGCCAGATGGTCCACGATGCCGGCCTGCGGCCCGGCAACGAGGAACGTCTCCAGGTAGTATTGCTTGAGGCCGCCAGGGCGAGGGGCCGCTTGGACGACAGCTTCGTCTCCTTGTTCGACGAGGTCCTCGTTGATTTCCTCGACAAGTTCACTGTCATCAAGAAGCTCGCGGACGACTTTGACGTAAGCCTCCAGCCGGCGCGCCCAGGCTCTGTGATGCCCGCCACCCTCAACGGCCACTATGGTGATAACCTCTTCAACGCACTGGTGGCCCTGCGACTGCCCGTCGTTGCGCCAGAGAATGTCCACCTCGAGGTCGCGCTCGCCGCGCAGCGCCTGGCGCAGCAAGACACCATCAACATAATCACCCACGTCTACGCGCAAATCATCCACAAGGACTACTACATGCAAGAGGAGGACGATAGGACGCTGGCCTTCTTGGACCGCAGGGCAACCTTGGACGGCACTGTTCAGAAGCACGTTGAGCTCGCCGCCAACGCCGCTGCTCCTCACACGTCGGTTGGTGACCCAACGCACTAGGGCGTGAGGATGTCGTTGATGGATCCGTATGTATTTTTATCTTTCCGTCAAATCCATGTAGTAGTATATGATACTACAGTAATTATCTTACCTTTCGCATCAACTTTATAATTTTCGTACGTACTCCATGCATGAACGGCGCCAGAACCAAACTTCTCATTACTCTAGGCAAAATCGTTATTTTCTATCTATCGATCGCGCCATGGAGCAGAACCAAATTTTACAAGTTACGAGTTCAAAAGGAAAAGCCTGCCGTGTTCGCGTCGCACCCCCACACGGTTGGTCCGGCACGCCGCTCAAGCGGGAATGCATGCGGTGTTGCATTTTCACTTACAAGTGGGTCCGTAGTTGAGCAAACTGACTATCGGCAAACCCCCACCCCGCCCACCGCGTGATGGCTGAGAAAACAGGAGGGAGAAGAGATGGTTGTAGCACGGACTCCAAGAAAATTGGTGTCGGATGGGACTCGTGTTGGTGGCGTGTGTCGTACTGCTAGACGTGAATGCTAGTTATGGCCCATGACAGCCCACTATATCGAGCCTATATCGAGGTACGTACAAAAAAAATTCTGCAGTCCGTGCTCAGCCCTCCTCTATCTCTCTTCTCAGCCAGCCAGCGGACGCGCGGACCCATCGTCTGTTTGCTCACATGCGGCCCCACATGTCAGTGAAAACGCAAGAGGACCCATTGAACTTGCACATCTTTCACCTTGACGTGCTGGTGATGAAAAACAAATACAAGAAAGATCTTCGGTGGCCGCTTTTGGAGTTACTCAAGAGTAGTAAGATTCTATTTACGGTTTAACCCAAGATGCACATCTCGTGGCTTCAACTACCACTCTATTTTCTTTCATGACACGACCTGGATGCTGGATGTCCCACGTGTCGGCAAAAGGAGGAAGAACCCGACCAAATCTTTGGTTGTGCTCTCGGATTAGACTAGTTGTGCTAACTTAAAAAATTTATTGTGTACTCCCTCCGTTCCAAAATACTTGACTTCCATTTGTCCAAAAATGGATGTACCTATATACTAAAACATGTCTAGATGCATATATATTTTGACAAATAGAAGCCATGTATTGTGCAACAGAGGGAGTAGAATGGATGCAAGTTTTTGTATTGGGAAGAAGAGTACATCCATATATTGATAGAGCGCAATTTAGTAGATGTTCTATCACTTTTAGCTAGCACCGAGGCTATAGATGAGATTAGTGCACTTGTTGATACTCCTACTTGGTATGCGTGTTGCTGCTTAGACGCAGAGAAAAACGGACCGGAGGGAGTACTAGAATAGAGGCTAGACATGAGACTAGATGCGAGGAAGCAACGTCTACTTCTTTACACTCGAAGAAGAAAGAAGCACGCAAGATCGAGCCTCCGCAGATCAACAATGAATGCATCGAGAAGGCACTAATCCAACTTACAGGAGTAGTAAAATGTATTCTTGTGGTTCTTGTTTTCTTTGGTCTTGCTTTTCTAGTCAAAATTATTGTTGGAATTCGTGCAAAACGGAGGTCCGTTTGGGGTCGTGCGTTGCAGTTGGCCTTACAAGTGGGACCGCAGTTAAGGAAACCGACTATCGGCAAACCCCCACCTCGCCCGCCGCGCAATGGCTGAGTTAGAGAAACGATGAGGTTGAAGAGATTGCTCTAGCACGGACTCCAAGAAATATGGTGTCAGATGGAAGTCGTGCTGGTGGCGTGTGCCATACTCCTGGACGTGAATGCTTGTTCTGGCCCATGCCACCCTACTACTCCTACTACTTACTATATAGTACTACTAGTATCGAGGATTCGAGGTGTTGGTTATGTAGTAGAGTACAATATGGCTACACTAAAAACACCTGCACAACGCGCGAAGCATGTGAAGCTAGTACAAATAGTGTACTACTATTGTTGATTGGCCTCATCCGATAACTTGTTGCAATGCATGTACAATTATGTATTCGGAAAATATTTTTTTGCCTCGTCGCACCACTCACTCACAGAAGCGACTCGAAAGCCATTCATAAATTTAGTAAGTTTATCACAGGCATATCATTTTATTACATACAACAGGTCATCAACCCACATCGACAATGAGGATACGTTATAAATACTAAAGTTTTCACCACACAACAAATAACAAGCAATGAAATGAACTTCAACTCAACCATTCCTCGGTGTTGGAAACGCTTGCTTTGAACCACAAGTGATTCTCTGGGACGGGCCATCCATTGTCGATCTGGAGACCAACGCAGGACTGATCATCCAGGCTGAAGCGGCCTACTATATCAGTACCAGGGTAGGGAACCACCCAAATGTCCAAGGTATAGACACGGTTGCTTCTCATAAATGGTAGTAACATTGTGTCAACAACAGTTGGATCGCCTTTCACCATCATTGGATAGTTTTGTCCAAGGAAGAGCGAGTTTTCTCCAAGACTATCAATTCTGTACCAGGGAGAAGGAGTTGGCGCTAGCACACTAGTATCCATCCCGAATACCATGCAACGGGTGTTGGAATAGGTCCGGAGAGTGCAACTATGGGAGACTACACCTGCTTCCTTAGCAGTGACATCATCAGTGGGCTGTATACACACGAGAAGAGGTGATCCATCGGAATTAGTTGCCAGGCGCCAAATAGTATATGGGCGCTGCTCGTCCTCATGCTCGTGATCTTCACCATCGTCATATCCCCCTTAGTTATCAAAATCTTCAAGTATAGGTGGTGGAATGTTAGCAGGACCTTGGAAACACAAGAAGAAGGTTAATTCGTAAAGGGAAACTTGCTAACCTGCATGCATGTGGATGAAACAATTATAATTATGGTGGAAGACAAACGTATTGAAACAACGACTCCATGCAAAAACAGTGCCATGAGTGGTGGCAGTAAACACAAGGCCCTCGTATTCAATTGCATCACAGTACTCATCCGTGTACATAAACTGATTTTTGAGCAATATCCATCGAGTCAAACCAGCAAGGACGGCAACAAGCTTGTCGAAGATAGCAATAACTTCATAGTTGTTGTAATTCCAAGAGCGGTTGGGAACTCGAGAAATTGCTATCTTCCGTAGAAGACAGTCACCATGATTGTATTTGAACGTGCGTACAATACCGGTGTGCTCAACCTCTGGGCAGTCTGCTGAGATTTTTGGAAGTGGAACCCGGTCACGAGTGTACACATTCACAAGTTCCCACTCGCAGTTGGACCCAATATAAACAACCCAATCTCCATTTGCACCTGCCCAAGCCTTGCCCTCGAGCGATGGCATCTTAACATCATACGTATCATTATCAAGCGGCATCAACTTGCACAGGGCGAGGCCTCCATCATGACGGCACCAGTTATCAGGGTCACGACGAAGAAGATAGGGGAGATCAAACTGCTCCTTGACTCTTGGGTTCCTTGTAATGATGTTATTAGTTGAGTCAAGAATGGGCTTGAACGAACCTACCATGCTAGCCGAGGTGATGATGTCGCACCAATCAATGAGTTCCTCCACCACGTCATCTTTCATATCAGGGCAAGAATAACAGGGTCGTTTCCGTCCTGTTCCCTCCATGGAGAAGATGATCGAACAATGGCAGAAGAAAGGGTGAAGGGCTGAAGAAAAATGGAGGAGGGAGAGGAAGAGTGTGCGATAGTAGTTCCAATTCGAGAGGGAAAGGCGAAGAGATGGTGGGCGGTTGCCAGTTTTCCACGGTTCACGAAGGGGCACCCTAGCCTACACGTCGGTTCGAAAATACTCCTACTACTCACCGTCGTCTAATTGATATGTTGGAACGGGACCACATGTCAACGAAACATGGTGTGTAATTTCTCGTGCAAAATGCGATCTGGCCGCGTTGGCCTGAGGTGCTGCATTAGTTATCGACCTTTATTTTTTTAATGGCGTGCCGTTTAGTTTTGAAGCACGACTAACTGGTACTGTATGCAGAGAAAATATAAACTACTCTACCACTACTCCACCTCCAGTACTAGTAGTACAAAGAAGATATATAGGCTGGAGCTTCAGCGCTTTCTTGCCAAGGGCTGCCTACTTGCTTCTCACACTACCACCCTCTCTCCAGATCTAAAAAAGAAGACCCCTCTCTCCCTCCTCACCGGTGGTCACAGATCCGCCGGGGAAGAAAAGGACGTGCAGCGTTGACGCACTCGTCGTCGGCGAGTGAGGTCACGCACTGACGACAAGGCCGTCCTCTCAGACCTAGCGCCCGCGCTGGATGGCCTCCGTCCCTAAGCTTGCTGCCGTAGTGTGTGCGGAGGACGACGACCACGAGCGAAGCGACTTCCCGCCGACCCTCAGGTATGCTACCTCTTTTCGAACCATACCCTTGTTCTATTGCCCCATCTGGCACGTCGTTGCATGTGGATCTTTTTCCACTCCACCATCTTTCCAATTTGCTATCCTCTGCTCTGCTCGCCACGCAGACGAAAACCATAATTTGCACTATTAAAGGAAACCCTACTTCATGCAGACTAATCCATGTCTGGGTTGAATAAGGAAAGGAAGGGAGACTGTACTGTCCAAGAGAGTAGGCATCGAACCTGCATCTAGGTTGAAAAGGGGAAAATCAGTAGCTAAGGAACGAGTCTCGTGTCTCTTGGTTGAAGAAGGGTAGAAAGGCATGACAACGCAATAGAGAATGACCAGGTCGATCGGTTTGTTGTCCTCACATAGGAAAAAGGTGGCTAAAGAGAACAAAAATGGGACGTAATCCACATATGATGCCTGGATATTTGTTGCTCTGGGCAACCATACCTCCCTCACCACTCTACGTCCGTGGAGGTACATCGTACTGGTGCGCCCACTGTCTGAATGGGCCTCCCATGCTCTTATTGCCACTTTTTTGCTGTTAGTATAACGCCAGCAGTCAAGTCAAGCAATGCTACTACTAAAGTGAAGCCACATTTAACTAATCCCGCTCTCTGTCTAATGCCACCGATAAATTTAAGCGATGCCATTTCACGTCACTGGATTATTTCAGGGTTAGCTGTTGATTGTGGATGTATTGTTACCTTTACATTTTGTCTAATGCCACTAGTATACCAATGCTGAAACTTGTTACCTTTACATTTTGTATTGTTAATTCTTATAGAAACCTTCCTGTGCTAGAGTTTATTGAAATCTGTTCAGTAAAACCATTCTACTGTACCCTGTAATAAACTAACTACTCTACTGTTGCACTAGCCACTGGATTAGTGTATATTTGTAGTATTCGAATGGTGTAGAGTTCACTCAAATTATCCCGGTAAAGCTAGTCACACCTTTGTTAAAATTAATGTTCATTATGTTATCGGAGGAGGTCTGTATGTTTGTCTCTAATGCCTGTTGACTACATACCTGACATCATGATGTAATGTTAAGTCATTTCCTTTTGTACAGTGTCACTGAATTGTCAAGGCGGTGATGGCATTTTATTTTAGTAGAACTACACAAAATTTTCTTAAAAGAAGAGGAAAGGTCAGGAATGGCTCAGTTTTTCAGAAAAAACTATGTATGCCTTCCTGACATCAACCGTTGTTGCTTTATTTATTCCTTCAAACAGGTTGTTAGAAACAGTCTTGCTACCTTTTCCCATTAAGAAATTGGAATGCTTATATTTGTGAATCTATGCTTCAACTAGTGCCACTTTTATAGTAATCACACTTTCAATATCTATGCAAACAGGGATGCTCGATTTAAGTGGAGCTGCACAAAAAGTCCAACTGGTTCAACATTAGGAGCATGTTTTTTTCCAAACCTTTATATCCAATTGGTGGCACTATGAGCTGTTCATTACGAAGGTACATGGTTTGCTACTATCTTGCTACTCTTTTTGTACTGTCATTAGATAGTAATACTAGTGGTTTGCTAGCTGCTTGATATTTTACTAGCTGCTTGATATTTGTGCAGACAGAGATGTCTGCCCGTTGCTATTTGGCAAACAAACAAAGTGTCCGCAATTTTGGTTGAACTGCACAAGAGAATAGTATAGTCACTGCATGTAGTGCCATTTGAAAATAGACACAAAGATTGGATAGTCACTTCATGGACTGCAAAAAAGTAGTACTGTACTATTTACTGGCCAACAGTTGGTGCTTCATTGCTTTGGTCTGATTATACAATGGGCATCATTTTGCCTAAGTTAAAGTTTGTATTCCGAAAATAGTCTCGCTGTGTGATCGAGAGAAGACCAAATCATATTGCAGTGGATGTTCCTCCATCATGTGTGGTTCATTCTCATGGTTCCAGCTGTTGGTGAAACCACTTACGTTTGCAAGAGGAATTGTAGACTTCACAAAAAAATTGTCTTTCAGTCTGTACTGAATGTTGGCCAATAGAAGCATCCATGTTAGTAGGAAGAACAAATGTTTTTTCTAGATCTTTGCTTTTGGAGCTACATATTTGTATATGATCTGTGAATCATTGAGATGCATTAACATGTTGATCTTATGTATGGGAATCGTACTAGTTAGTTTTAGTTGCAACGCAAGATCCGAAGTGGCTGATCTTTGCTTGTGGAGCTACATATTTGTATATGATCTGTGAATCATTGAGATGCATTAACAGTTACTTATTTCTGTTCGTTCAGTGTTTACAAGTTACTGATCGATCACTAGCTAGCCTACAAATGCACTCCTGGCAGTTTTATTTGCGACGCAAGATGCGAAGTGGCAGTTTTTTGAATAAAAATGCCTACCTCTGAAGAAACTGACAAGCTACACTATCGATCCTACACGGATAAAAATGCCTACCTCTGAAGAAACTGACAAGCTACACTATCGATCCTACACGGATAAATAGCAGATCACGCACGTACTACCTCCTTTCCGGTTTGCAGAGCTCAATTCAAGAAACGACCTACTCGATCCTACACGAATAAATAGCAGATCACGCACGTACTAGTACCTCCTTTCCGGTTTGCAGGGCTTAATTCATACCTCTCACCAACCAAGGTACTCCCTCCGTCCGGGTTTATTAGTCCCGTGAGCAAAGCAGCAAGACCAAGGCATGGCAATAATTAATGGCATGCAGAAGTTTAAGCCTAATTAATTCCAGCGATTTAAGTGGTTGCATGCGTGCCCTCGGCTGCGACTCATTGCATGCTGCTTCACGTACTGCCTGCGAGCGATTCTGAGTGCCTGCATGCAGCCGGCCATAATTAAGGCATCTAACAGATACGAAAAAAGATACGCTTTAATTGTTGCGGGCTTTTTAAATCCGTGGAATCATTATTGACAAGGAGGGAGATGATTTGAGTGCACTTGTTTGACCGCCATGCCGGCGTGCGACCCAGACGGGACGGGACGACACAGTCATAATTTCAGTTTCCCTAGTTTTCCACGACAAGCTGGCGCGCTAAGCCATTATGCATTGAATTCCGATGACCGTCGCGATACCTTCCCCCTATAAGTATTGTTTCCCGGCCTTCTCCGGTGCCACCGTGACCCAACTCGCCATATCCTCATAAGCCCCCACCGGCCCGACGTTGCTCGCCATGTCCGCCATGCCCCCGCCCATCCGTGGTAGGCAACGCCGGAGGCGGTCACAGCCAGAACTAGTGTTCAGTTTTTCACCGGAAGGCAGACGGAGGGAGTAGGCATTCTATCTGTCTTTAGATGGCAATGCGCAGATTGAGGAGTTGTTGGAGCACGACCGCATGGCGGAGGAGCAGGAGTTGTTGGAACGCGACCTCCTGGCGGAGGAGCAGCGTATCGCTGATTTGCACCGCCAGCAGGACATGGAGCAGCAGCACACCGACGCTCTGAGTCGCGAGCAGAGCACCCGCAGCTAGGCCGACTACGTGAAGGCCGGCGCCCGGCAAATAGCCCTGGAGGCTGTCGGGCACGCACGCGTTCGTGATGCCGATTTTTATTACCAGCTCGTCAAGTGGGTTTCTCGCTTGGAAGCCGAAGCTTCGGTGGACCACGCCGGCATGGAAAGGGCCAACACACGCGAGCAATGCGCCCTATCGCACCTCTGGCAAGTCCGAGGCGAGGCGTAGGACACCGGTGCCGGCGTTTAGCGTGTACCACAGATGGCGGCCGACATCGTCTAGTTAGCTAAGAGTAAGTTACTACTTGTCTAGTGGGAGTAGATAGTTAACTTGGCTATGATGGTTGTCAACGCGGAAGTTCAGTACTCTATATGTGGATCAGACCTGTTACTTTGCTCTAAATGTTGAACTTTCCGTTTGAACGTATGGAATGGGCTGTTATTTTTTTAAATGGGTTGTATTTGTCCTCCACGGGTTTAGAGGCTGACTTGTGGGCCTAGCAAGTTGACGCATACACAATCAGGAGATGATTGTACGTGGAGAGGATGACAGCAGGGACCCGCCAGGGTCATGGCAGTATGCAAGCGAGTGCCTCCTTATTTCAAGCCAATAAAAAAATGGCTCCTCCTAGTGGATTTCTGACATCTGGGTCCCATGCCATTGTCAACATAGTCAATAAACGAGAGAATTGCACAATGAGCGGCTGACACTAGGGACCCAGCAGCTCGCCCATTTATTTTTGTTTTGGGTTAATTTGATAAATGCCTCCGAGAAATGCCACTTCAATTCCCAAACTTTGAAAAATGCCATTTCATGCCATTTCTAGTGGCATTTTCGAAGTCTGGAGTGGCATTTTTCAAAGTTTGCAAACTTCAGTGGCGTTTTTCAAAGTTTGCAAAAATTGCAGTGGCATTTTTCAAAGTTTGGAAATTGCAGTGGCATTTTTGTGAATCGCCATAATTGGAGTGGCATTTATCTAATTTGTTTTTGAGACGGAAGCAGGGTGTCAACTGGGCTGTGCGGGACACTCTAGCCTGTCTAAATAGCCTTTTCTTTTATGTTTACCACAGACCAGTCCAGTAATTTTTGTTCTTTCTAAAAATGGCTAGCCCAGTTTTTTTGTGATTTGTCAAGTAAGTCGCTTTATCAGGCCTGTTGGGCTGCAAATCTTTCAAGACGAGGAGAGTTTCATTCGGCTGGCCGAGAAAATTGCCTATCAGTAATGAGAAATGGGTTGTACATTTTTAAAACACATCAAACCGACAATTAGTTTCAAATATCTTTTTTTCATTTCGCGATTTTAAATTGCATTGATTTTTATGCGTGGACAATTTATTGGATTTTATATCGATATACATTTATTTTTAAAATAAGTCTAAATGTGACTTGAAATTTCAGGATTAAAAACAGATCAGACTGCATCGACATATGCAAAATTTCGTATAATTTTTTAACAATGGCCACAATATGGGCTGTAATGCTAACAAAAAGAATATGGGCTCCAAAAAAACCGTAAGAATTAGCAAATGGGATGTAAACTATTTGAAATAATGGCAGATGGGTTGTATGCTGTTTTCCACAGATTTGAGGCTTTCCACAGATGGCCTGTATACTGTTGGATGTCCAATCAACGGCCGTCGTGCTTCTTCAATCTCTGCTCTTCCTGCTGCAGCCGCTCAAACAAGCGCCGGCGGGACTGCCTGCTCCCTCCTCCACGCGGTCGGCTGTGCTGCTGCGCAGGCCTCATCGCCCCACCGTACTCCCATCGCGGGCCTAGCCATCCCTATACTCACCCACAGTCCCACACATGTTGTTATTCTCCAGCGACGGCAGACAAACCAGTAAACCCTTGTACAGTCGTACTCCCCTCTGCGTGGGAAACAACTGCCGAGTCTTCCCTGCCTCCGTGTCGTTCCCTTCCTAGGCTCGCCGTCGTCCACCGCCCTGGTGCTCACGGCGTGGCGTGGTCAATGTGGTAAACGACCAACATGCATCTGAAGTGGACTGTACGTGGAGAGGCTGACAGCTGGGTCCACGGGCGCACGCAAGGAAATGCCTCCTTATTACGCGCAAAATAATGATTCCTCCACCTGACATCAGGGACCCACCGAAAGGGCCTCTGTATTTCGCGGAAAAAACGTTACCGCTGCTGACAGCTCGGACCCACCAGCTATATCTTCGCACGCAAGGAAGTGCCTCCTTATTACGCCTAAAAAAAGAATACTCCCCATACGATGTCCACTAAGTTGACGGGGCCTACTAAGTTGACGGGGACGAAGGGCTTTGTCAACTTAGTCAATATATGCATGATTTTAGCTCGACTGACCGTACGATGTCCATCCAACGGCCGTAGTGCTTCTTCAACCTCTGGTCTTCTTGCTCCAGCCGCCCAAAGCAGCACCAGTCGTGCCACCTGCTCCTGCCTCCCGTGGCCGGCTGTGCTGCCGCGGAGGCCTCATCGCCTCCATACTACTCCCACCGCTGGCCAGGCCATCCCTCCACTCCACTCACCCACACCCCCTGTTATTCTACGGCGACGGCAGCACAGCCGAACCAGTGAACCCTCGTACTCCTCTCCGCATGGGCATCCGCTGCTGCGTCTTCCCCGGCTCCGTGTTGTCCCCTTCCTAGGCCTCACCATCGTCCACAACCGTGGTGCTCTCAGCACGGTGTGGTCAATGTGGTCAACAACCGAATTCCATTCGAAGAATATTGTACGTGAAGAGGCTAATAGCTGGGTCCATGGCAGCCGCAAGGAAGTGCCTCCATATTACGCGGAAAATAATTATTCCTCCACCTAACAGCAGGGACCCACTGGACGGGCCACCAGTATTTCGCGAAAAAAAACGTTTGCCCCTGACTACTGGGACCACCCAACGGGCCACCGTATTTCGCGAAAAAAACGTTCCCCCTGCTGTCAGCTCGGACCCACCGGAAGTGCCTCCTTATTACGCACAAAAAAATGAATAGCCCCCTGCTATCTGGGACCCACCTTTGTGGGTGGCTGACTTGTGGGCCTACTAAGTTAACGGGGACGGAGGGCTTTGTCAACTTAGTCAATATAAACGATTCTAGCTCCAATGACCGTACGATGTCCATCCAACGGCCGTAGTGCTTCTTCAACCTCTGGTCTTCTTGCTCCAGCCGCCCAAAGCAGCGCCAGTCGTGCCGCATGCTCCTGCTTCCCGTGGCTGGATTTGCTGCCGCGGAGGCCTCACCGCCCCCTACTCTTCCCACCGCTGTCCAGGCCCTGCGGCAACGACAGCCTCACACCGCAGCCGAACCAGTGAACCCTCGTACTCCTCTCCGTGCGGGCTTACACTGTCGCGTCTTCCCCGGCTCCCCGTCGTCCCCTTCCTAGGCCTCGCTGTCGTCCACCGTCCTGGTGCTCTCAGCGCGGCGTGGTCAACATGGTCAAGGAATGACTTCCATCGGACGTGGACTGTATGTGGAGAGGCTGACAGCTGGGTCCACGGCCGCAGCAAGAAAGTGCCGCCTTATTACGCGGAAAATAATTATTCCTCCACCTGACAGCAGGGACCCACCGGACGGGCCACCGTATTTCGTGAAAAAAACGTTTCCCCTGACTGCTGGGACCCACAGCTGCACCTTCGCACGCAAGGAAGTGCGTCCGGGCAAAAAAACGATTCGCCCCCTGACTGCTGGGACCCACCAGCTACATCTTCGCACGCAAGGAAGTGCATCTGGGCAAAAAAATGATTCGCCCCCCTGACTGCTAGGACCCACCAGCTACATCTTCGCAGGCAAGGAAGTGCGTCCGGGCAAAAAAGACGATTCGCCCCCCGGACTGCTGGGACCCACCAGCTACATCTTCGCAGGCAAGGAAGTGCCTGACTGTCGGGACCCACCTGGTCGAAGCGTACGTAGCGTTGTCATTCTGGTCACGGACGTGTACGTACATACTGGTCAATGTAGAGGCACGCACGTGTCGTAGTAGAGGCGCGCACGTAGCATGTACACGTACGTACAGCGGCGAGGGTGCAAGAAAGAAAATACGGCCACGTTCGTACATACGGGCAGGGTCTCGAACACCTACTCGCGCATACGTACATGGCTGGGTCGGAACAGAGAAACAACATCGTCATCGTCTTCATGGGGAGCCAACCGGCTGGGTCCGAACGGAATGCGTGGTCGTGTTCATCGGGAGGGCTTGGACGGAACCGGCGATGGAAACGAGGCCTGGCGTACCGCACAACGCAGGAAACAGACCTCCTACGTTCGGAACGGGGTCCTGTTGATCGGGAGGGGTGTGGCATAGCGCAAAACGGAGGAAACGGACCTCCTACGGTCACGGGGGTCCTGTTGATCAGGAGGGGTGTGGCATACCACAAAATGGAGGAAACAGACCTCCTACGGTCGAAACGGGGGTCCTGTTGATCGGGAGGGGTGTGGCGTACCGCAAAACGGAGGAAACAGACCTCCTACGGTCGAAACGGGGGTCCTGTTGATCGAGAGGGGTGTGGCACACCGCAAAACAGAGGAAATGGGCCTCCTACAGTCGAAATGGGGGTCCTGTTCATCAGGAGGGGTGTGGCGTACCGCAAAATGAGACTCCATGGGATACTGTTCATCTCCACCGTCGACCTCCTCCAGCCTCCACGGGCTACCGTCGACCTCCTCCAGCCTCCACGGGCTCCTGTTCATCCAGCCTCCACCGCGCGCTACTCCACCGGCTACTATTCAACCACCCCTCCGCCGTCTACTATTCATCCAGCCCTCCACTGTCTACTGTTCATCCAGCCCTCCACACCACGGGGTCCTGTTCAACCACCCCTCCACGGCCACCCCTCCACCGTCTACTGTTCATCCAGCCCTCCACACCACGGGGTCCTGTTCATCCAAAGGCAATGCCACCGCTCACTGTTCATCCAAACCCCCCGCAACACTCACTATTCATCCAATCGATCGGCTTCAATTAGCAGCATTAGCGAAGGAATCGCTCCATCGGGTTCAGTTAACAGCCATTGATCGATCGCTCGGGTTCAGTAACGCATAGCCTGCAGTGCAATCGCTCGGGTTCAGTTAGAGCCCAACGCCTCACTCGGGTTCAGTTAGAGCCAACGCCTCACACACACGCGCATATGTGTACTAGAGAAACGCGCATCGCTCGGCCCCCAACCTCCCACCGTAACCGGCAACTCCCCGAAATTTTCCTACCCCTCGCTTCTACCACGGTTTTTTCCGTCATGGACGGCCCAAATAATGTCATGCAGCTGCGTCTCCGGCCCGCCCAGGACGAAAAGCCCATTTCCTGTCATGATTTTTTGTCATAGAAGTAGGAGCCCACCACATCTATGATGATACCAGGTTTTGTCACAATTATCGTCATAGAAGTGTCATATGTATGACAGAAAAAAATCGTTCGGCCCAAAATGTCACGGATGTGTCTTTTTTTTGTAGTGTTTTGAGTAGTTACTTTTGTTCTTCGGGTCACGGGAGCAGTCTTGTTGCAAGTAATCATATGAACTTGATATGTGTTCGATATTTTCATGATATGTATGTTGTGATTCCCTTAGTGGTGTCATGTGAACGTCGACTACATGGCACTTCACCTTATTAGGGCCTAAGGGAATGCATTGTGGAGTGGTCATTAGATGATGAGTTGCTAGAGTGATAGAAGCTTAAACTCTAGTTTATGTGCTACTTCGTAAGGGACCGATTTGGATCCAGAAGTTTAATGCTATGGTTAGATTTTATCTTAATACTTTTCTCGTAGTTGCGGATGCTTGCGAGGGGGTTAATCATAAGTAGGGGGTTTATTCAAGTAAGAACATCACCTAAGCACCGATCGACCCACATATCAAATTATCAAAGTAGCAAACACGAATCAAGCCAACATGATGAATGTGACATGGTGAAATTCCTGTGTACCCTCAAGAACGCTTTGCTTATTATAAGAGACCATTTTGGCCTGTCCTTTGCCTCAAAAGGATTGGGCTACCTTGCTGCACTTTTTTTACCGTTACCGTTACTTGTCCGTTACAAATTATCTTGCTATCAAACTACCTGTTACCGACTATTTCAGTGTTGGCAACCTTGCTGAAAACCACTTGTCATTTCCTTCTACTCCTCGTTGGGTTCGACACTCTTACTTACCGAAAGGTCTACAAGTGATCCCCTATAATTGTGGGTCATCAAGGATCTTTTCTGGCGCCGTTGCCGGGGAGAGTGAGGCGCTCTTGGTAAGTGGAAATTGCTAAGGAAAAATTATTACTACGTGCTGAAATTTATTGTCACTTGTTACTATGGAAAACAATCCTTTGAGGGGTTTGTATGGGGTATCTTCACCTCAACCAGAACCACAATTAGTTGCCCCTGAACCTAACACACCTATTGAAAATATTGGTTATTAAATTACTTCGGGTATGATAGAACGACTGCTAGCTAATCCTTATGCAGGGATGGAACGGAACATCCTGTTATGCACTTGATATATGTGGATGAAATTTGTGGATTATTTAAGCTTGCAGGTTTATCCGGAGAAGAAGCTAAGACGAAGGTTTTCCCTTTATCTTTGAAGGGAAAGGCATTAGCATGGTATAGGCTATGCGATGATGTTGCATCTTGGAACTGGAATCGTTTGAATTTGGAATTTCACCAAAAAATATTGCATGCATCTAGTTCATCGTGATCAGAATTATATATATAATTTTTTGCCTCGTTGCCGGTGTCAAAACCGGCAGATCTTGGCTAGGGGGTCCCGAACTGTGCATCTAAGGATTGAAGGTAACAAGGAGGCAGGGGACACGATGTTTACCCAGGTTCGGGCCCTCTTAATGGAGGTAATACCCTACTTCCTGCTTGATTGACTTTCATGAGTATAGGGGTTACAAGAGTTGATCTACCTCAAGATCGTAATAGCTAAACTCTAGATGTCTAGCTTGTATGTTTGTTCTTCTGCCTATGGACTAAGCCTCCAGTTTATATAGACACCGGAGGGATCTAGGGTTGTAAAAAGTCGGTTTACAGAGAAAGGAACGTGCATGATCTGAACGCCAAGCTTGCCATCAATGCAAAGGAGAGTCCCATCCGGACACGGCGAAAGGTCTTTAATCTCATATCTTTAAGGCCCATTAGTCCGGCCCATCTCACATAGCCCGGACGCTCGAGGACCCTTAGTCCAGGACCCCCTCAGTAGCCCCTGAACCAGGCTTCAATGATGACATATTTGGTGCGCAGATTGTCTTCGACATTTCAAGGCGGGTTCCTTCTTCGAATACTCCAAAACAGTCCTTCGCACATGATAGCTGTATCCAGCTCTGTTTAATAATTACAACTTCAAGCTGTAAGGGCAACAAATATTTGAAAAGAAAGTCACGTCCATAGGCGATTTTTCTGGCAAGGCGTTATTTCCAGGCCTCGTTGGTATTTTGAACCATTTTACAGCCCTCGCTTCGTGTTTCGAGGCATGGTTATAGGCACGTCTTGTCAAAGCAGGGATCGTGCCCCCTTATTACGGGATTCTCATTAACAAGGGTTTGGGTAATCCAACCGTGCCGTTCACACGTCTCCTTGGGAATAGGCGAGATTTAAGGCTCCGGAGGGGACGCTTGATATCCACTGCCCTTATAAGAAGACAAAGATCCATCTTTTCACCTCACGCCTTCTTCCTCCTCGGCCTATCTTCCATTTGAGCTCCAGCACCCAAGTCCCAATCCTTTCCATCGCCACCAAACACTCCTAGCCATGTCCGGACCTGGAGCGCAGGGCAAGTGGATGGCTTCCTCTGTTACAGAGGAGAACATCAAGGAGCTCCGCGAAGCTAGGTACTTGGCCACGGACATAGTCCACTAGCTCCCTGCCAAAAAGCGGATCGTTCCCACTCTGAAGCCTAATGAAAGGGTAGTATTCATCCCCCATTTCCTTAACGGACTAGGGTTTCCCCTTCATCCTTTCATCCGCGGTCTCATGTTTTACTATGGGTTAGATTTTCATGATCTGGCCCCAAATTTCTTCCTCAATCTTTCGGTGTTTATCGTCCTATGCGAGGCATTCCTCCGCGTCCCTCCCCACTTTGGCCTATGGCTCAAGATCTTCAATGTGAAGACGAAGGTGGTCGAAGGCCAACACGCGGAGTGCGGCGGCACCATGGTGAGCAAACTCCCCAATGTCACCTGTCCAAAGGGGACCTTTGTGGAATCCATCAAGGGATGGCAACAGGGGTGGCTCTACATCACGGATCCCCGCGATACCACATGGGTCGCTACTCCTGAGTTCAAGTTCGGGACCCCAATGCGACTAACATCCTGGCTCAATAAGGGTCTAGATTGGGAGTCGCCTGACGAGGTGACGATGCTGGAGAGCAGCGTCAAGGGCATGATAAACAAGAACACCAGCCTTGCCAGCGTCATCAAGGTGATGCTTTTTCGCCGGATTCTTCCTTGTCAACACTGGACTCAATATATGTGGGAATTCGACCCGGCCGGTCCTCGGACCCTGTAGCGGTTCTTCGACACGATGCACGAAGATATATGGAACCTGCTCTTCAAGACTCAAAAGTCGTGGCGGGAGACAACCAAAGACCGCGGCCTTGACTACGCACATCCGGCCACTCCCGTAAGTTTTATGATAACTTTTATTTGCAAATCCAAGGAGTATATTGAACTTTCTTACTCACACAGGGCTGGACAAAGAAGGCGGAGCAGATCAAATGTCCGGCTCCGCTGCCTGAGGACCAGGCCACCCCCTTGCTGATGAAGATGCTGGTTTCGGCGCCGTATCAGGCACCGGTGAAGCAGGCCAGGAAGAAGGGCAAGGAGGCCAGAAGTGGCCTCCGCCGTAAGGGTTTTCGGACGTCATGTCTGAAGACATCGAGTCCTCCTCCTCTCATGACGAAGATGTAGAGGAGGAATAGAGCAACTCTCCCCCTAAGGGGGGAAGAAGAAAAGGGCGCCTTCCACGGATCTAGAGGCGGAGGCGACCAAGAAGGGAAAACCCTCCCTTTCGGACAATTTCAAAGCAGATGTCGATGCCATCCCTGAGTGGCACCCCAGGCCGAAGCATTGTAGCTTGGCTCGTGATCTCCCCCAACGATCATCGTCATCTGGGTATTCGCTAGGAATGAACGCTATGGAGAGCGAGTCACCTCCATAGATTTCTCCACCCACTGCGACGGATAACACCGAAGTTTTGTCCCGAAAGACCTCTCCAGGTCACGGGGAGGTGCAGGAGGCCATGAAGGGGTGATGGAGGGTAATACCTCTGTTGCCAAAGAGAGGGAGAAATCAACCCCCATGGAGACCGGTGAAGGGGGCCTTGCTCATTTCGGCCCCCAACCGAATATTATTCCGGAGACCCATACGGCTCCAGAATCGAACCAGCAGCCTTCTTCAAAGGAAGGGGGCGCACCATCTCCACCGGTGTACTCTATCAATCCGGAGGCGCCGGACACTCTGGTGGAAGCGCTTCAAAGTTCTTCCATTGTGGAGGAACACCATACCCTGATGGCTACATTGGTTGAAAAGGTTCGGTCCGCCAAGAGCGGATTGAACCAAGCCTATACCAGTCTTCTAGCGGGCTTTGAGGTATGTGAAGTAATATATTTTGGGTTATTTGCAAAAGGAATACCTGTATATAGATAGTATCCCCTGAGACTCTTTTCCGCGTTCGTGAAGGAAGGCCGAACAGGGGATCGAATAATGCTTTGCAGGAGTTAACATATATGTTTATTTTGATGCACAGGCTTCGATGCGAGCAGCAACCTTGCGTGCCGCCAAACTGTCCAAATTAAAGCGGAAGTTGGAAGAAAATCAAGGTATGCGATGCCGAAACGAATCTTGAAATGATAAGAGTTCCAATTTGTTATCTAACTGAGCTTGATGATTATGCTCATAGTTAATACAAGTGAGGTCGAAGCCCTCAAGAGTGCGCTGGCCGAGGCCAAGAAGGAGGCGGACAAGGAACGAACCGCCCGCCAAAAACATGAAGCGAGGTTGGAGGAAGTCCAACAAGAGCTCACTGATGCTATAAACAAATGTGAGTCCTTGGAGTGCAAGGTGTCGGATCAAGAGTCCAAACTTGCTACGGCGCTCCAAAGTGCAAAGGAGGCCTGGATTGAAGCCCAAGGTGCCTGTCTAGAGATCCGAGAGGCCAAGCAGATCGTAGCGAGTAATGCCTTTAACATGCAGAGCGAAATTGTAAGGAGAAAGTATACCTTACTGACACGCATTTGGAGTTCTCCAGGAGCGTTTGCGGATCTACCCTGAAGTGTCGTTGATGCTGCAGATTTCTTCCGGGCCGAAGAGGGGAGCTCAACAGAGAAGCTATTCTGGTCATAGTACCTTGCGTAGAGCATCCTATGCCCCTCAGTGATCAGCTGAAATAGCTGACCGAGCTACATAGGGTGGCCAAACTGGCCATGAAGGATGTCATAGTCCGTCTTTGATCAGCCGAACCCATACCTAATAGCTACTTTGATCTTGTGAAGCGGCTAGTCGATGCCTGCCCACGGCTTGATGCTATAAAGCGGTCAGTGTGTATCAAAGTTGCCCGGATGGCCTTCGCCCGTGTCAAGGTGAAGTGGGTGAAGATGAATGCCACCAGTCTTGCAACCGAGGGACCGCCCGCAGGCTAGGAGCATCGTACGCCAGAGAAATACTTCAATGACATCCTTGAAGGATCCTGCATTGTAGAGGGCATGTGTTCGAAGGACATCATGTTTAAATGAATGTATCTGCGCTACCCAAGCTTTGTATAATGAAAACAAGGCATTTATATAATTTTAGTCTTATTTCATCTGAAATTATTTATCCTCTGTTGCGGGCGTTTATTGAATCTGAGAGTTGGCCAGTCATCGGCTTCAACCCCTTACGTAGATACTACGGGAGTGTTCGGAACAGCACAAAGACACACTTAACCCAATGACTTTGGTCCTTGAAGGAGGTGCTGGTGCGGCGAACTAGGCAATCAGATTATGCGGCTTTATCATTCTCACTTAGCCATAGGAGTTTGACAATAAGATTGTAGGCGCAGCCCTTGGTATTGTTCGGTGATCCAAACTTAGGTGTTGTTTATACCTGACTAGGTAAAAACCAGACCTTCGTGTGACACGGAAAAAATCGCAAGAGATTTATACTGAGTCACCGAATAGCTGACCAGCTCTCGCCGCATCATGACAGTCAGCTTTCGGCTTTCTCTACTGAGGTGTTTATCCAGATAACCAAAAACACAATCGTAGTAGTTCTCCCTTTACTTCCTTAGCCGAACAATCGAAATGTAACGTAGTAACCACAGGAGCCAGGCAAGCCAACTATTGACCCAAGACATGATTCGGAGCCGATACATATAATGCTAGATTCGGGACACCGAATTGTACTGTAGAAGTGTCTGGACTTATGGTATATTTAAGAAATGTACGCGGCTGAATGGATCCCCTAGCGATTTAGGTCATGCCGAGGTGTACAGGACAATCAGACGAAATAGAAGAAGGTATGCAGATTAGAAATAAGCCAGTACTGAATAGTTTGGGCGAAAAGACTGTTTCCATTATAGTCTGAGTGATACATCAAAACGTATTTATACAGATAATGCTATAAGCACCGAGGCTATTTTACATGTCGAGCGCAAGGGAAACTTGTGTACAGATGCTAAAATGGGGAAGAGGTGATCTTTGAAGATCCTTGAGGTACTCTGACATGCATCTGTGTTGCCTTTCACCTTGGTATGTGGTCCTATGAGAGGATTAATGAACAGGTTTCATAACGGGCCGGCAAAAAGGGCCCTTGACACCATTAAAAGGTGATGTGGGTTGTAAGGAACCTGAAAAAGAGAAATGAAGTTTAAGAAAAAGGATAGATATGGGGGTCCAGGTGCGGTCAAGCCGTATTGTGGACTTTATCCTTAATATGCCTCCATCGCCGACCATGTTATCTTTAGTGCATAGTTATGTGCACGCGGTACATACGTCGTTGTTATGTTGGGGATAAGACAGAGGCCGAGTTGCTAATCGAGCTCCTCATGAGCTGACTATCATTTTGCGGGGTAGTCCGGACTCGTTTGACAGGGTCCGGGGACTTGACTGCCGATGTGAAGTTCGGCTTGATAAGGCCGACCTGCACTTCTGCTGCGAGGGCCGCGGCGTGTTCCTCAGTATGGAGGGAGCGATCCATGTTTCCATGGACTGTTATAACACCATGTGGTCCTGACATTTTGATTTTTAGATAAGCATAGTGCGGGACCGCATTGAAGCGGGCAAACACAGTTTGTCCAAGCAGTGCATGATAGCCACTGTGGAAAGGGACGATGTCGAAGATCAAGTCTTCGCTTCGGAAATTTTCCGACGAACCAAAGACGACCTCCAATGTGATTGAGCCCGTGCAGCAGGCCTCTACACCCGGTATTACTCCTTTAAAGGTAGTTTTGGTGGGTTTGATTCTTGATGAGTCAATACCCATTTTTTGGATTGTGTCTTGATAGAGCAGGGTAAGACTGTTGCCGCCAACCATGAGGACTCTTGTGAGGTGGAATCCACCAATAATTGGGTCGAGAACCAATGCGGCTGAATCTCCATGACGGATACTGGTCGGATGGTCCCTGTGATCAAAAGTGATCGGGCATGCTGGCCATGGGTTGAATTTTGGGGCGACTGGCTCTATCACATAGATGTCCCTTAATGCGCGCTTGCGCTCCCTTTTGGGGATGTGAGTAGCGTATATCATGTTTACTGTTTTTACCTTGGGGGGAATTTCTTCTACCCCGTGTGCTCGGTGTTTAACTTATTGGCCTGTGTAAAGACCCAACAGCTTCTGTTGGTATGGTTGGCAGGCTTGTCAGGGGTGCCGTGAATCTGGCAAGGTCGATCGAGTATTCGGTCCAGGCTAGATGGACCGTCTTTGTTTCTTTTGAATGGCCTCTTCCGCTGACCGGGCTTGCAACCACTGAATCCGGCGTTGACCGCCCTGTCTTCGGCATTGTTAGTGTTGCTCTGACGCTTGTTTTTGTTGCGTTGGGCCCTGCCGTTTGTGTTCCTTGCTTCAGAAGTGCCAGGATCGCTGGTACTATTGCTGCTACGGGCAAGCCAGCTATCTTCGCCTACGCAAAAGCGGGTCATGAGTGATGTGAAGGCTGCCATGGACTTTGGCTTTTCTCGACCAAGGTGTCGGGCAAGCCATTCTTCGTGGATGCTGTGTTTAAAGGCTGTTAGAGCCTCGACATCCGGACAATCAACAATTTGGTTCTTTTTTATTAGGAACCAGGTCCAGAATTTTCTGGCTGACTCTCTGGGCTGCTGGACTATGTGACTGAGGTCATCGGCGTCCGGAGGTCAGATATAAGTCCCTGGAAGTTGTCTCTAAAGGCATCTCCAGGTCTAGCCATCTTCCAATACAGTTTTCTGGGAGGCTATTTAACAAGTGTTGAGCTGGTCCCTTAAGTTTGATAGGGAGATATTTGATGGCATGTAGATCGTCACCGCGAGCCATGTGAGTGTGGACAAGAAAATCTTCAATCTATACTGCAGGGTCTGTTGTGCCATCGTATGATTCGATGTTCACGTGTTTAAACCCTTCTGGGAACTAGTGCTCCATTACCTCATCAGTGAAGCATAGGGGGTGTGCGGCACCTCTATATTGGGCCACGTCATGACGCAGTTCGGATGGAGCCCGTATGCGGTTTCCAGCCTGGGTGAAGTTGTGCTTGTCGCGCCAGGCTTGATAGCCATCTTCTCGTGCTGGGGCATGCCCCCTTGATCCATAAAGTGATCTGGTCTGACCGGCTCTGTTAGCCAGGTCCTGTCATAGTTCGTAAGTGTATCCTATAGCTATTGTCTCTCTACCTTTATGGCGGGGTAGTGCAGGCCGGTGTTCGGCTTCAGTTGTCGCTCTGTCCCGGCCACGTGGTGGTCGGTCAGGTCCGTCGATAGTGTTATGTGTGGACGGTATAGGCTCTGGGGCCTCGTTGTCGAATTGGGGTAGCAACTTGCGCTTCGGGTAACTCTTGGTTGGGCGTTTGAGGCCTTATTCCTCGGTTGCCAGGACATCAGTCCATCTGTCATTGAGCAGATCCTGATTAGCTTGAAGCTACTGTTGCTTCTTTTTCAGGCTTCTTGCCGTGGCTATTAGCCTGCACTTAAAGCGCTCTTGTTCGAAGGGTTCCTCTGGCACGATGAATTCTTCATCGCCGAGGCTTTCATCCTCTTCAGAGATTGGTACGTAGTTACTATCCTCCGAGCCCTTGTTCCTGATGGGATCGTCGGGGTTGACCTGCCCATCCTCCCAATCATCATGTTCGGGTGTTGGTTCGATAGGGGCTTCTTTACTTCGGCGTTATCCGGGGTATTGTTGTCTCCGGTGCTTGTGTTGCTGTCTTTTTCACGACGTGATTTAGAGCGGCGCCGCTGACAACGGCGCTTTGGTGGTGCCACAGTAGGCTTATCCTTGACTGGGTCCTTCCCACCTTCGCCGTCATCCTCTTTGGGTATGTCCACCATGTACACGTCATATGTGGAAGTAGCCGTCCAGCGTCCGGTAAGTGGCGGGTTCTGGCTTTGCTCTTCTCTGGCATCGTTGTCCATGTCGTCGATGTCTTCTGAAGCGTAATCGAGCATGTCGGTTAAG
Organism: Triticum aestivum; assembly: GCF_018294505.1. Classification (NCBI taxonomy): domain Eukaryota; kingdom Viridiplantae; phylum Streptophyta; class Magnoliopsida; order Poales; family Poaceae; genus Triticum; species Triticum aestivum. The sequence goes on along the minus strand of NC_057795.1, from coordinate 388,329,299 downwards.
TCCTCGACAGTGGCTATGAAGTGGGTGGCGGGTGGGGCGTAAAATTCCCCGCTCTCAACCCTAGTGTGGGTTGGGCGTAGTTCGACAGCGATCCTTCTGCAATGGCGAGAGATTGCATTAGGTCCAGGGCCTCGTTTAAGAGTGAGGTTTGGACAGGGAAGCAAGAGTCCATGGAGCAGGGCAGGATAGGAGTTCCATGGCCGAGCTCGCGTAACACGGACCTCGAAAGTTTAGATTTGGTGTTCGGGGATGGATCCGGCTTCGTGTTGACGAAGGGAGTTTGGTATGACTCTGGTCCTGCCGGTGAAACGACTCCCTCCGTATCTGCAGCGCTGAGCTCCATGGCTGCGAAGAGTCCGGTTGGCTCTAAACTCCCGTCTTCGGACTCGGTTATGTGTTCCGGATCTAAGGCCGGAGCTGCGGTTGAGGCCACGAACCCTTGGAAGATCAAGTCTCCCCGGATATCCGTGACGTAGTTTAGGTCTTCAAAACTGATCTGATGACCAAGGGCATAGCTGTCGATCTGCTACAGATGGCCAACCGAATTGGCACGCAGTGCGAAGCCGCCGAATATGAAGATTTGGCCGGGGAGAAAAGTCTCCCTCAGTGCGGTATTAGTGTGGATGATTGATGGAGCCATCGAGCCTTCTGGTGACGACACAGTGGAACTCTCAATGAAAGCACCAATGTGGGTGCCAAAACCAGCAGATCCCGGGTAGGGGTCCCGAACTGTGCGTCTAAGGATCGAAGGTAACAAGGAGGAAGGGGACATGATGTTTACCTAGGTTCGGGCCCTCTTAATGGAGGTAATACCCTACTTCCTTCTTGATTGACTTTGATGAGTATAGGGGTTACAAGAGTTGATGTACCTCGAGACCATAATAGATAAACTCTAGATGCCTAGCTTGTATGATTTTTCTTCTTCCTATGGACTAAGCCCTCCAGTTTATATAGACAACGGAGGGATCTATGGTTGTACAAAGTCGGTTTATAGAGAAACGAACGTGCATGATCCGAACACCAAGCTTGACATCCACGCAAAGGAGAGTCCCATCCGGACACAGGGAAAGGTCTTTAATCTCATATCTTTACGGCACATTAGTCCGGCCCATCTCACATAGCCTGGACGCCCGAGGACCCCTTAGTCCAGGACTCCCTCAATAGCCCCTGAACCAGGCTTCAATGACGACGTATTCGGCATGCAAATTGTCTTCGGCATTGTAAGGCGTGTTCCTTCTCCGAATACTCCAAAGCAGTCCTTCGCACATGATAGCTCTATCCGCCTCTGTTTAATAATTACAACTTCAAGCTATAAGGGCAACAAATATTCAAAAAGGAAGTCACATCCATAGGCAATTTTTCTGGCGAGGCGTTGAGTCCTAGCCTTGTTAGTATTGTGAACCGTTTTACAGCCCTCGCTTCGTGTTTCGAGGCACGGTTATAGGCACGTCTTGTCAAAGCAGGGATCGTGCCCCCTTATTAGGGGATTCTCATTAACACGGGTTTGCGTAATCCAACCGTGTCGTTCACACATCCCCTTGGGAATAGGCGAGATTTAAGTCTCCAGAGGGGACGCTTGATATCCACTGCCCTTATAAGAAGACAAAGATCCATCTTTTCACCTCACGCCTTCTTCCTCCTCTGTCTATCTGCCATTCGAGCTCCAGCGCCCAAGTCCCAATCCTTTCCATCACCACCAAACTCTCCTAGCCATGTCCGGATCTGGAGCGCAGGGCAAGTGGATGGCTTCCTCTGTTACAGAGGAGAACATCAAGGAGCTCCGTGAAGCTGGGTACTTGGCCATGGACATAGTCCACCAGCTCCCTCCCAAAAAGCAGATCGTTCCCACTCCAAAGCCTAATGAAAGGGTGGTATTCATCCCCCATTTCCATCACGGACTAGGGTTTCCCCTTCATCCTTTCGTCCGCGGTCTCATGTATTACTATGGGTTAGATTTTCATGATCTGGCCCCAAATTCCTTCCTCAATCCTTCGGATCGTCCTGTGCGAGGCATTCCTCTGCGTCCCTCCCCACTTGGGCCTATGGCTCAAGATCTTCAATGTGAAGCCGAAGGTGGTCGAAGGCCAATACGCGGAGTGCGGTGGCACCATGGTGAGCAAACTCCCCAATGTCACCTGGCCAAAGGGGACCTTTGTGGAATCCGTCAAGGGATGGCAACAGGGGTGGTTCTACATCACGGAACCATGCGATACCACATGGGCCGCTGCTCCCGAGTTCGAGTTCGGGCCCCCGATGTGACTTACATCCTGGCTCAATAAGGGTCTAGATTGGGAGTTGCCTGATGATGTGACGATGCTAGAGAGCTGCGTCAAGGGCATGATAAACAAGAACACCAGCCTTGGCAGCATGATCGAGGTTATGCTTTTTCGCCGGATTCTTCCTTGTCAACACCGGACTCAATATATGTGGGAATTCGACCCGGCCGGTCCTTGGACCCTGCAGTGATTCTTCGGCATGACACACGAAGATATATGGAAGCTGCTCTTCAAGACTCAAAAGTCGTGGCGGGAGACAACCGAAGACCGCGGCCTTAACTACGCACATCCAGCCAGGAAGAAGGGCAAGGAGGCCAGAAGTGGCCTCCACTGTAAGGGTGCTTCGGACGTCGTGTCCGAAGACATCGAGTTCTCCTCCTCTCATGATGAAGATGTAGAGGAGGAAGAGTGCAACTCTCCCCCTAAGGGGGGAGAAGAAAAGGGCGGCTTCCGTGGATCTGGAGGTGGAGGCGACCAAGAAGGGAAAACCGTCCCTTTCGTACGATTCTGAAGCGAATGCCGATGCCATCCCCGAGTGGCACCCTAGGCTGAAGACCTTGGCTGGATCGTAAGTATCCGAAAACACCGTACACATATCCGAATTTATGCCTTATTATTTTAACATACTGAATTGTGTATTGCAGCCCGGCTCGCGATCTCCCCCAACGAATCATCGTCATCAAGGAATTTTCTAGGGACGAAAGCGATGGAGAGAGAGTCGCCTCCGCAGATTTCTCCACCCACTGCGATGGATAACACCGAAGTGTTGTCCCGAAAAACCTCTCCTAGTCATGGGGAGGTGCAGGAGGCCATGAAGGTGGCGACGGAGGGTAATACCTCTTTTGTGACAGAGAGGGGGAAATCAACCCCCATGGAGACCGGCGACGGGGGCCTTGCTCAATTCGGCTCCCAACTGAATATTATTCTGGAGACCCATACGGCTCCGGAATCGGACCAGCAGCCTTCTTCAAGGGAAGGGGGATGCGTCATCTCCACCGGCGTCCTCTATCAATCCGGAGGCGCCGGACACTCTGGTGGAAGCGATTCAAAGTTCTTCCATTGTGGAGGAACACCGTACCCTTATGGGTACGGTGGTTGAAAAGGTTCAGTCCGACAAGAGCGGATTGAACCAAGCCTATACCAGCCTTCTAGCGGGCTTTGAGGTATGTGAAGGAATATATTTTTGGTTATTTGCAAAAAGGAATACCTGTATATAGATAGTAGCCCCTAAGACTCTGTTCAGCGTTCGTGAAGGAACACCGAACAGGGGATCGAATAATGCTTTGCAGGAGCTAACATATATGTTTATTTTGATGCACATGCTTTGATGCGAGCGACAACCTCGCATGCCGCCGAACTGTCCGAACTAAAGTGGAAGTTGGAGGAAAAGCAAGGTATGCGATGCCGAAATGTATCTTGAAATGATAAGAGTTCCAGCTTGTTATCTAGTTAAGCTTGATGATTATGCTCATAGTTGATACAACTGAGGTCGAAGCCCTCAAGAGTGCACTGGCCGAGGCCAAGAAGGAGGCGGACGAGGAATCAACCGCCCACCAAAAACATGAAGCGAGGTTGGAGGAAGTCCAACAAGGGCTCACTGATGCTATAAACAAATGTGAGTCCTTGGAGCTCAAGGTATTGGATCGAGAGTCCGAACATGCTAATCGAGCTCCTGACGAGCTGGACTATCATTCTGCGGGGTAGTACGGAATCAGTTGACAGGGTCCGGGGGCTTGACTGCCAATGTGAAGTTTGGCTTGATAAGGCCGACCTGCACATCTGCTACGAGGGCCGCGGTGTGTTCCTTAGTACGGAGGGAGCGATCCATGTTTCCATGGACTGTTATAACACTGCATGGTCCTGGCATTTTGAGTTTTAGATAAGCATAGTGCGGGACCGCCTTGAAGCGGGCAAACGCAGTTCGTCCGAGCAGTGCATGATAGCCACTTAGGAAAGGGACGATGTCGAAGATCAAGTCATCGCTTCGGAAATTGTCCGCCGAACCGAAGACAACCTCCAATGTGATTGATCCTGTGCAGCGGGCCTCTACACCCGGTATTACTCCTTTAAAGGTAGTTTTGGTGGGTTTGATTCTTGACGAGTCAATACCCATTTTCCGGACTGTGTCCTGATAGAGCAGGTTAAGACTGTTGCTGCCATCCATGAGGACTCTTGTGAGGTGGAATCCATTGATAATTGGGTAGAGTGCCAATGCAGCTGAACCTCCATGATGGATACTGGTTGGATGGTCCCTGCAATCAAAAGTGATCGGGCATGCTGACCATGGGTTGAATTTTGGGGCGACTAGTAGGTTAAGCCAGTACCCGATGAAAAAGATAAACATAGACCTATTGTTGGCATGCCTGTTGTCTCAGTTAAAATTGGAGATCATTGTTATCGTGGTTTATGTGACTTGGGTGCTAGCATAAGTTCTATTCCTTTTACCTTATATCAAGAAATTATGAATGACATAGCACCCGCTAAAATAGAAGACATATATGTTACTATTAAACTTGCTAATAGAGACACCATCACACCACTTGGGATTGTTAAAGATGTTGAAGTCTTGCGTGGGAAAATAAAACATCCTACTGATGTCCTAATTCTTGGTTTCCCACAAGATGCTTTTTGTCCCATTATCTTTGGTAGACCTTTCTTGAACACCGACAATGCTAAAATAGATTGTAAGAAACAAACTGTCGGTGTTAGCTTTGGTGACGAGTCTCATGAATTTAATTTCTCCAAGTTTAATATGCAACCTCATAAGAATGAATTACCTAGTAAGCATGAAATAATTGGTCTTGCTTCTATTGTCGTGCCTCCTGCTGATCCACTAGAATAATATTTGCTAGACCAAGAAAATGATATGCATATGCATGAAAGAAATGAAATAGATAAAAAATTCTTTGAACAGTGACATCTGCTCAAACACAATTTGCCTATTGAAACTCTAGAAGGACCTCCTCCACCTAAAGGTGATCCTGTGTTTGAATTGAAACAATTGCCTGACAATTTGAAATAGGCTTATCTTGACGATAATAAGATATATCATGTTATTATTAGTGCTAACCTTTCAAAACATGAAGAAGAAAGATTGTTGAAAATTCTAAAGAAGCACCGTGCTGCCATTGGATATACTCTTGATGATCTTAAAGGCATTAGTCCCACTCTCTGTCAGCACAAGTTTAATATGGAACCTGATGCTAAACCTGTTCTTGATCATCAATGATGTTTGAATCCTAAGATGAAAGAAGTGGTAAGAACTGAAATACTAAAACTTCTGGAAGCAGGTATAATCTATCCCATAGCTGATAGTAGATGGGTAAGTCATGTTCATTGTGTCCCCGAGAATGGGGGTATTACTGCTGTTCCCAGTGATAAAAATGAATTTATCCCACAAAGAATTGTTACTGGCTATAGAATGGTAATTGATTTCAGAAAATTAAATAAAGCTACTAGAAAAGATCATTACCATCTCTCCTTTATTGATAAAATGTTGAAAGATTATCTAAGCACACACACTTTTGCTTTCTTGATGGATATTCTAGTTTTTCTTAAATACATCTTTCACAACCTGAACAAGAGAAAACCACATTTAACGGGCCCTTTGGAACTTATGCTTATAGACGTATGCCTTTTGGATTATGCAATGCACCTACTACCTTTCAAAGATGTATGACTACTCTATTCTCTGATTTTTGTGAAAAGACTGTTGAGGTTTTCATGGATGATTTTTCTGTTTGTGGAACTTCTTTTGATGATTGCTTAAGCAACCTTGATCGAGTTTTGCAGAGATGTGAGCAAACTAACCTTGTCTTGAATTGGGAGAACTGCCAGTTTATGGTTAATGAAGGTATTGCCTTGGGGCATAAAATTTCTGAACGAGGTATTGTAGGACCTTGAAGTATGTCTAGAGGGGGGGTGATTAGACTACTTGACCAATTAAAAACTTAACCTTTTCCCAATTTTAGAGTTTGGCGGATTTTAACAATCTTTGGACAAGTCAAGCAATCATCACACAAATCAAGCAAGTATGCAAAAAGTATATAGGAAGCAGAAATTAAAGCATGCAACTTGCAAGAAAGTAAAGGGAAGGGTTTGGAGGATTCAAACGCAGTTGGAGACACAGATGTTTTTGGCGTGGTTCTGATAGGTGGTGCTATCATACATCCACGTTGATGGAGACTTCAACCCACAAAGGGTAACGGTTGCGCGAGTCCATGGAGGGCTCCACCCAAGATGGGTCCACGAAGAAGCAACCTTGTCTATCCCACCATGGCCGTCGCCCACGAAGGACTTGCCTCACTAGCGGTAGATCTTCACGAAGTAGGCGATCTCCTTGCCCTTAAAACCTCCTTGGTTCAACTCCACAATCTTTGTCGGAGGCTCCTAAGTGACACCTAGCCAATCTAGGAGACACCACTCTCCAAGAAGTAACAAATGGTGCGTTGATGATGAACTCCTTGCTCTTGTGCTTCAAATGATAGTCTCCCCAACACTCAACTCTCTCTCATATGATTTGGATTTGGTGGAAAGAAGATTTGAGTGGAAAGCAACTTGGGGAAGGCTAGAGATCAAGATTCATATGGTAGTAATGGAATATCTTGGCCTCAACACATGAGTAGGTGGTTCTCTCTCAGAACTGGTAAGTTGGAAGTGTAGGTTAGTTCTGATGGCTCTCTCCGCGAATGAAGAGGAGGTGGAGGGGTATATATAGCCTCCACACAAAATCTAACCATTACACACAATTTACCAATCTCGGTGGGACCGGATCACAAACTCGGTCAGACCAATTTAGTAAACCTAGTGACCGTTAGGATTTTCGGTGGGACCGAAATGCAACTCGGTAGGACCGATATGGTTAGGGTTAGGGCATAACGTAATCTCGGTGAGACCGATTACACAAACTCGGTAAGACCGATTTTGGTAATTAGCTAACCAGAGAGTTGGTCAGGTAAACTTGGTGGGACCAATTTGCTCTTTTCAGTGAGACCGAAATGTTACAAAAGGGAAAAAGAGAGTTTACATTGCAATCTCGATGGGACCGATCGCTCACTTCGGTTAGACCGAAACATTACGAAGGGAAACATAGAGATTACAATCCCATCTCGGTGAGACCGAGATCCCTATAGGTGAGACCGATTTGCCTAGGGTTTATGGCAGTGGCTATGACATCTGAACTCGATGGCGCGGGATAGAAAGAATCGGTGTGACCGATCTTGGCTTTAGGTTTAGGTCATATGTGGATGTGAGAAAGTAGTTGAGGGTTTTGGAGCATATCACTAAGCACATGAAGCAAGAGGCTCATTAAGCAACACCTCATCCCTCCTTGATAGTATTGGCTTTTCCTATAGACTCAATGTGATCTTGGATCACTGAAATATAAAATGTAGAGTCTTGAGCTTTTGAGCTTGAGCCAATCCTTTGTCCTTGATATTTTGAGGGATCCACTTTCATCATCCATGCCATGCCATTCATTGAGCTTCCTGAAATAATAGTCTTGGAATAGCATTAGCTCAATGAGCTATATGTTGTTATGAATTACCAAAACCACTAGGGATAGTTGCGCTTTCAATCTCACCATTTTTGGTAATTGATGACAACATATAGATCAAAGCTTCGATAATAAATTTTAAGATTGAAAAAACATCGTCGCTTTGAGAAGTATGTGATAAGCAAGAGCTCCCCCTAAATTTGTGCATAGTTTAAGATTTGCTTTGGACTGCAAATGCACAAGGAATTAGGCTCATGGGTTACTCTTCCATGTCACATACATCTTGGTGGAGCGCTCAAAATAATAAAGATTGAATACATGCACTCATCACCAAGCAAAGTGAATGATCATATAAGGATAGGTAAGATAATAACATATAATCAAGCATAAGTGTAGCTTATGATCAAACACATGATCATCAATGTCTCACAGGTAATGCATAGTATCTCAAGCAATCAAAAAGCAAACAAGTTCAACCAAGAAGACAAAAGAGAACAAAAAAACAGCAAATCTCTCTCTCGAAGCCTATGATCTATACATTTTCCTCCCCCTTTGGCAACAAGTTACCAAAAAGTTCATAGAAAATGCATAGTGCTAGATCGTCTCTCAGGCTTGGTCTTCCGTTGGTGGTGTAGAGATGACTCCTTGGACAAAGACTTCAGTTGATGTAGACGGAGCTGGAGGAGTTGGTGCTGGAGCTGGTTGCCCTGGAATTGTAGGAGCTGTAGCTGGTGCAGATGATGTGGCTCTTGTGTCTATCACAGGCACTGCAGCTGACCTCTGAGCTCTAGGCACTCTGGCAAATGCATCTGTGGTTGTCTTGCCCTTCCTCTCCTGCATGTCATCCTGCAGCTGTTCCACAACTGACTGAATCTCAGTTACTTTGACATCAAGATCATAGAATTTTTGTTCCATGATTCTTTCCAGGCTCTCCTGGTTTTGAGTTAGGGTGGCCAACCCCTTCTCAATCCTCAGTGTTGATGCTATCAAGTAACCAAGCTGCTCTTGTTTGGTCTTCAAGAAATACTCAGATGCCTCCTCTTGAGTTGGCATCTTGACAGCCTTCTCTTTCCTTGCCTTCTCCCTCTTCTCTTGAGCTTGCACTGATGATGGATCATTCTCATTCATGACAACTTGATTATCCTCAAAGTCTGGATAGAGAGGAAAGTGTTCCTTATCCAACTGATATTTTCCTGTGCCCATCTTTGAGTTAATCAACTCCTGAATCTATGGGGCATATCCACAACTTCTCTTCTGATCTGTTGCAGTCCTCTTAATGGTTTCTACCATAAGGCTCATGACTTTGAATTTCTGGGGCACATCAAAAATGTGAAGCATGTTAATTGCATGCCCTCTTATCATGTTGTGGTCACCTGATTTGGGCAAAAGAGTGTGCCTTAAGATCCAGTTGATCGTAGGCAGCCCTGACAGAAGAAAATGGACTGACCCAAATGAGAATGTCTCAAGGGCTTTGTCTGGGATCTCTTTGTACATAAGTGACATAGAATTGTGTCCCATCTTCTTCTTGGCATATATATCCAAGTCATCTTCACTCTCCTTTGGGGCATTGATCAGACTTGCCCATTCCTCTATGGTTGACTGGTATCTTGTTCCTTCAGACATCGAAACTATCCTGCCATCTGGATAGAAATGTGTTGTGGAGTAGAATTGCATAATGAGTTCACCATTCCAGTTGGTGAGCTTATGCCTAACAAAATCTGCAACTCCACAAGCAATGAAACTATCTTGCACTCCAGGATAGTGTTCTTCATTTTCCTTCATGTAGGTCCAGTCGACCCACCTCATATCACACACTATGGGCTTCTTGTCCAACAAGATTGTCTCATAGAAGTCATGTTGCTCCTTGGTGTGGAACCTGTAATCTACAGCAGTCCTCCTCCTGGTGGCATATGGATCAGACAATCTCCATAGCCTCAACCCTGATTCTTTCCTGATCTTCATGTTCTCAGCCACAGGATGAGCATCATTGTGGTCTGGAATCTTGGGTTTGAGCTTTCTTAGGATCTGCCCTTCTTCATCTTCCTCAGCAGCAACCTCAGGCATTGGGGCCTTGTTCTTCTCTGCTGTTGGTATACTCCTAGTATTTCTCTTTGGTGCAATCTTTGGCTTGGGGGCAGCTTTGGCTGCTTCTTTGGGCTTTGATGTTGCAGCCCCTGACTTTGTAGCATCACACATAAGCTTCTGTGCCTTTGGTGCTGGTGCAGCAACCTCTTCTTCCTCTTCCATCATGGAAGGTTGACCAACAACTCTGGCCATGGTCTTCTTGACCCTTTCCTTCCTTTTCTTTCCTTTTGCAGCTGGCTCTTCTGGCATTTCAGGTATTTGAGTTGATCCTCTGGCTTTGGACATTGCATGTCTTCCTGCTGGCCTTTTGATCTTCATGCCTGGCTTTATGTTCTTTGCTGAGCCATACTCCTTCTTGAGCACTACCTTCTTGGAAGTAGCCTCATCTTCTGCTGCCACATAGTCCTCATCCTCTGAGTCTGAGGTTCTCTTCCTTCTTGCTCTTGTGGCTGCTTTGGGTAAGTTGCTAGGAGTACTTATATTGCCTTCATCTGAAGAACTTGAGGGACTAGTGCCCTCACTCATGTGAATCTGCTCTTCTTCCCTGTTCTGACTGTCACTTTGGTCTGACATGCTGCAAATCACTGACTGCTGGCCCTGTGAATAGTTATAGATGAGATAGAGTGGATGAGCATCACAAAATGCAGAGATTTTTGCAAAAGAATGATTTAAAAACTTAGTTTTAGTTTCCATAGAAAGCATTTCGGATCTACCAATTTTCAAACTCAGTGATACCGAAGCAGTTTTGGAACCTAAACTAGTGAACTCGGTCAGACCGAGTCACAGTTCGGTGGCACCGAGACTGCTAGGGTTTCACAAAGTTCTAAAATCGGTCACACCGATTTGTAATTCTCGGTCAGACCGAGACTTACTAGTGCAATGGCGTTAGCCAAATCGGTGAGACCGAGTTTTTCAACCCGGTGGGTCCGAGATGGTTTCAACGGAAACCTAACCCTCAATTTTCGAATCGCGTCTATTCTAAGGATCACATTGACTGGATAGGAGTGTTTCAATCATGGCAAGATGCATTACGAACACAATGTGCTGAGAATCAGATGAGGAAAGCACTGTGATCGAGTTCATACCCTAGTTCGGTGGTGAACTTGCTACGGCGGCAACGGCGGAGAAGAAATCCGTTGACGGCGGTGGAGACCAGCGACAGGGGGCGGCTGGTGACGAAGTCGACGATCCGTAGACCTAGTAGGCAGAGCGAGCTATGCGCGGGCGAAGGGGTTTGGAGGAATTTCCAAATTTTTGCCCATGACTATATATAGCCCGACACTGTCGGTGTGACTGAGTTGAACAACTCGGTGGCACCGAGATGCATAACTGTTAACAGTTACAGCAACTCGATGTGACCGAAAAGTTCATATCGGTTGCACCGAGATTGAAAACCTAGATCGACTTAGTGATCTCGGTGGGACCGAAATGGAGGAATCGGTCAGACTGAGAATCACAAAGAAGTTTTGGAAGTTTAAGTCTATGACGAATCGGGGACTCCAAGTGCTCCTCACACAGAGTGGTTCGAATCTGACTTGATCAAATTTTGTGATGTAGCATGAATAGAGTTTGAGACGAGATAAGCATAGATAGCTAGAGAAGGTTCTTAGGCATTCTTGTCCATCCACTTGGCCAAAGAAAAGGAAACCAATCAATCAAAACAACAAGTGGATGTCCTCGAATGAGTAAAATATGCAACCAACATGCTCACACAATAAAATGACAAATGAAATATGTGGCAAAGCATGCACAACCAAAACTAGCATCTATCAAGCAATTGGCGATGACTAGGTCATCTATATAGTATATTGACTTAGGAGTCAAATGAGAACATTTGATCATAGGTCATACTCATCGTTTAAGCTCAAGTGGGGTTACCACTTTTACATAATGCATTGATGTGTTCACACCATTAGAGTTGCTTTGACTCAATTTTTAGAGTTAAGCTCCCCCTAGATGTGAGATCCCCCCCTTAGAGGGATGAACTAACCTTGGGTTTTGTCGATGATGACTTCATGTAGGTGTTGAAGATGTGAATGCTCAAAGTTGATGTAGATCTTTTGGAGCAATCCTTTGGAGTGAGTTGCACTTTCAATACCTACACGGGTTAGTCCCACAAGGAACAAAAGAAGAATATCCATAGACATAGAGTGATGCACACACAAAATGATGTCCATGAAATCATTTGGTTACCTTGTCCCTTGCCTTACCAACATGAGGGTTTGTGACTCCTTGAACTAGTGCAAGATGTGGAAGTTGATTGCACGTGTTCTTGCCATAAAGATATGAGTGAAGAATGTTGGCAGAGTCACCCTCAAGAACTCTCTAGTTCTTATTCTTCGGGATCGACATCATCTTGATGGGAATCCTTGGAGTTGTGATTGTACTTGATGAAGTAGAACTTTACGTAGTCTTGGGAACCCACTTGACCAAGGCCTTAGGTGCTTCTTCAAATGCATCAATCTCCTCTTGAAGCTTGTCCTTGCCTTTATGGTCTTGTGGTGGAAGATCATCTTGAGCTTGTGTTCCCTTGAAAGAAGTAGGATCATACTTCTCTTGTTGAGGAACAAACTTTGTCTTGGGGTATTGATCTTCTTCCCATTCAACTCCATTGGCATTGAACTTTCGTTCAAAACCAACACCTTGATTCTTCCGGTGCCTTCCTTGCTTGCGTACAATTTCCTCGAATTGCTTACTCCCGGCAAGACTCTTGTATACACCTTTCCCTATAATTCCCTTCAATAAGCTATTTTCTTGCTCAAGTGTAACTTGGCTAAGAGAATCATTAGTGGAATCAAGAGAACTACTAGAAGCAACAATATTTGATTTAGCATTATTATTGTTACTACTAGAGAAAGAATCTTTCTGGTTCTTGTTACTAGACTTGACTTGAGGCATGTAAGTAGATAAGAGTAAACGCTTGGCAATATAAGAAGAACTTTTCTTGCGAAGATCATCATTGATTGCCTTTAAGAACTCATGCTCTTGCTCAAGATTGAGCTTTTCAAAGCGTAACTTCTCATGAGCCCTTAAAAGTTCTCGATGATTTTCGAAGATAGTTTCATGAGCTAACTTAAGAGTGTTTAGTTCTTTAGTTAGAAGCTCAATCTTCTCCTTATCATTGTCATTTATTTTATCTTGTTTAGCATGATTAATTGATGTTCCATCGTAGTATTCATCACTAGAGTTGTCAATAAGTAAATCATCATCACCTAGCAAGTCATCTTCATCACTATTGAAATCAACATACTCCGGATGTGTTACCTTTGGACCTTTGGCCATGAAGCATCTTCCAATTCCTTCATTTGGTGAGTCAAATATGTCATAGGAGTTGGTTGTCACGAGTGCTAGACCGGCAACACCTTCATCTTGAGTATGTTCGGAGTTGGAGTGATAGCTTCTCTCAGAGTGATGTTCAGAGTCGGAACCGGATACCCATTCACCAACATGAGCTTGATGTCTTCATTTTGTGTAGCTCTTTGATGACTTGTCCTTCCTTTCTGAATCTTTTCTTCTCTGTGAGGGTCTTCGTTCATAACGATCATCTCTACTCCTTCTCTCTCTTGGTGGTGATTCTTCTCTTCTACTTCTTCTTTTTGGAGAATCTTCTCTTCTTTTGTAGGGTGTCGTACACTCATTGGAATAGTGTTTGGGTCTCCCATAATTGTAGCAGTTGCGCTCTCGACTGGAAGATCTCTTGTCATTGTAGGACCTTGACTTAGAGCTTCTTTCTTTGCTTCTACTCTTGTAGAATTTGTTCAAATTTTTCACCATTAAGCTCAATTCTTCATTGAAGGTTTGTTTCTCACTTGATGATGTGGGGGCTTCACATGAGGCTTTGTAAGCACCACTTGACTTGTTGTGAAGTTCCTCCTTATCCTTGAGTGACATCTCATGAGCAACAATTGTACCAATGACTTCCGTTGGCTTGAGATTCTTGTAATTGGGCATCATTTGAATCAATGTGCACACGGTATCATACTTTCCATCCAGTGCTCTTAAGATCTTCTTGATGATGAATCTGTCGGTCATCTCTTCACTCCCTAAGCCGGCAATCTCATTTGTGATAAGAGCAAGCCTAGAGTACATTTCAGCGACACCTTCACCATCCCTCATTTTGAACTTGTCAAGCTGACTTTGGAGCACATCCAACTTGGATTCCTTGACGGAGTCGGTACCTTCATGCATATCAATCAAAGTGTCCCATATTTCCTTTGCATTCTCAAGACGGTTGATTTTGTTGAATTCTTTGGGGCACAATCCGTTGAAGATGATATCACAAGCTTGAGCGTTGTATTGCAGCATCTTCAATTCTTCCGTAGTAGCTTCACGGTTCGGCTCTCTCCCATCAAAGAATTCACCTTGCAAGCCAATACAAATAATAGCCCAAACGGCGGGGTTATGTCCAAGAATATGCATTTTCATCTTATGCTTCCAACTAGCAAAATTAGTTCCATCAAAGTAAGGACCTCTACGGTGATAATTTCCCTCGCTAGACACCATACTCTCCTAGGTTGTGAAACCAAGGCTATGACCACCAAGAGCTATGGAAATAAAAGCAAATCGATACCAAAGCTCTGATACCACTTGTAGGACCTTGAAGTATGTCTAGAGGGGGGGTGATTAGACTACTTGACCAATTAAAAACTTAACATTTTCCCAATTTTAGAGTTTGGCAGATTTTAACAATCTTTGGACAAGTCAAGCAATCATCACACAAATCAAGCAAGTATGCAAAAAGTATATAGGAAGCGGAAATTAAAGCATGCAACTTGCAAGGAAGTAAAGGGAAGGGTTTGGAGGATTCAAACACAGTTGGAGACACGGATGTTTTTGGCGTGGTTCCGATAGGTGGTGCTATCGTACATCCACGTTGATGGAGACTTCAACCCACGAAGGGTAATGGTTGCGCGAGTCCACGGAGGGCTCCACCCAAGAAGGGTCCACGAAGAAGCAACCTTGTCTATCCCACCATGGCCGTCGCCCACGAAGGACTTGCCTCACTAGCGGTAGGTCTTCACGAAGTAGGCGATCTCCTTGCCCTTACAAACTCCTTGGTTCAACTCCACAATCTTTGTCGGAGGCTCCTAAGTGACACCTAGCCAATCTAGGAGACACCACTCTCCAAGAAGTAACAAATGGTGCGTTGATGATGAACTCATTGCTCTTGTGCTTCAAATGATAGTCTCCCCAACACTCAACTCTCTCCCATATGATTTGGATTTGGTGGAAAGAAGATTTGATTGGAAAGCAAATTGGCGAAGGCTAGAGATCAAGATTCATATGGTAGGAATGGAATATCTTGGCCTCAACACATGAGTAGGTGTTCTCTCTCAGAACTGGTAAGTTGGAAGTGTAGGTTAGTTCTGATGGCTCTCTTCGCGAATGAAGAGGAGGTGGAGGGGTATATATAGCCTCCACACAAAATCTGACCGTTACACACAATTTACCAATCTCGGTGGGACCGAATCACAATCTCGGTCAGACCGATTTAGTAAACCTAGTGACCGTTAGGATTTTCGGTGGGACCAAAATGCAACTCGGTAGGACCGATATGGTTAGGGTTAGGGCATAACGTAATCTCGGTGAGACCGATTACACAAACTCGGTAAGACCAATTTTGGTAATTAGCTAACCAGAGAGTTGGTCAGGTAAACTCGGTGGGACCGATTTGCTCTTTTCGGTGAGACCGAAATGTTACAAAAGGGAAACAGAGAGTTTACATTGCAATCTCGGTGGGACCGATCGCTCACTTCGGTTAGACCGAAACGTTACGTAGGGAAACAGAGAGATTACAATCCCATCTCGGTGAGACCGAGATCCCTATCGATGAGACAGGTTTGCCTAGGGTTTGTGGCAGTGGCTATGACATCTGAACTCAGTGGCACCGGATAGAAAGAATTGGTGTGACCGATTTTGGCTTTAGGTTTAGGTCATATGTGGATGTGAGAAAGTAGTTGAGGGTTTTGGAGCATATCACTAAGCACATGAAGCAAGAGGCTCATTAAGCAACACCTCATCCCTCCTTGATAGCATTGGCTTTTCCTATAGACTCAATGTGATCTTGGATCACTGAAATATAAAATGTAGAGTCTTGAGCTTTTGAGCTTGAGCCAATCCTTTGTCCTTGATATTTTCAGGGATCCACTTTCATCATCCATGCCATGCCATTCATTGAGCTTCCTAAAATAATAGTCTTGGAATAGCATTAGCTCAATGAGCGATATGTTGTTATGAATTACCAAAACCACCTAGGGATAGTTGCACTTTCAGGTATTGAGGTGGATAAAGCTAAAGTTGATGCAATCAAGAAAATGCCATGTCCTAGAGATATCAAAGGTATCCGTAGTTTCCTTGTTCATGCTGGTTTCTATAGGAGATTTATTAAAGACTTCTCTAAAATTTATAGGCCTCTTACAAATATTTTACAAAAGGATGTTCCGTTTGCTTTTGATGATCATTGTGTAGAAGCCTTTGAAACACTTAAGAAAGCCTTAACTTCTGCACCTATTGTTCAACCACCTGATTGGAACTTGCCTTTTGAAATTATGTGCGATGCTAGTGACTATGTTGTTGGTATTGTTCTAGGACAAAGAGTAGATAATAAATTGAATGTTGTCCATTATGCTAGCAAAACTCTAGATAGTACCTATAGAAATTATGCTACTACTGAAAAAGATTTTTTAGCAGTTGTGTTTGGTTGTGATAAATTCAAATCTTACATCGTTGATTACAAAGTAATTGTCACACTGATAATGCTACTATAAAATATCTGATGAAAAAGAAAGATGCTAAACCTAGACACATTAGGTGGGTTCTCTTTTTACAAGAATTTGATTTACATATTACTCATAGGAAAGGAGCTGAGAACCGCATAGCTGATAACTTGTCTAGGTTAGAAAATATTCTTGATGACCCACTACCTATTGATGATAGTTTTCCTGATGAGCAATTAGCTGCAATAAATGTTTCTCATAACACACCTTGGTATGCTGACTATGCTAATTATATTGTTTCCAAATATATACCACCTAGTTCCACATACCAACAAAAGAAAAATTTATTCTATGATTTAAGGCATTACTTTTGGGATGACCCACATCTTTATGAAGAAGGAGTAGATGGTATTATTAGATGTTGTGTACCTGAGCATGAACAGGAACAAATCCTACGGAAATGACACTCCGAAGCTTATGGAGGACATCATGCGGGAGATATAACTGCTCACAAGGTATTACAATCTGGCTTTTATTGGCCTACTCTCTTCAAGGTTGCCCGTAAGTTTGTTTTACATTGTGATGAATGTCAAAGAATTGGTAATATTGGTAAGCGTCAAGAAATGCCTATGAATTATTCACATGGTGTTGAACCATTTGATATTTGGGGTTTTGATTACATGGGACTTTTCCCTTTCTCTAATGGGTATACACATATTTTGGTTGCTGTTGATTATGTTACTAAGTGGGTAGAAGCTATTCCAACTAGTAGTGTTGATCATAACACTTCCATTAAAATGCTTAAAGAACTTATTTTCCCGAGGTTTGGAGACCCTAGATATTTAATGACTGACGGTGGTTCACACTTTATTCATGGTGCTTTCCATAAAATGCTTGCTAAATATGATGTTAACCATAGAATTGCATCACCCTATCATCCTCAATCTAGTGGTCAAGTTGAACTTAGCAATAGAGAAATAAACTTGATATTACAAAAAACTGTTAAAAGGTGTCAAAAGAATTGGTCTAAGAAATTGGGTGATGCACTTTGGTCCTACAGAACAACATATAAAAATCCTATGGGTATGTCTCCTTATAAAATGGTTTATGGAAAAGCTTGTCATTTGCCTCTTGAGTTAGAACATAAAGCATATTGGACAATTAAAGAACTCAATTATGATTTCAAACTTGCTGGAGAAAAGAGGTTATTTGATATTAGTTCATTAGATGAATGGAGAACCCAAGCTTATGAAAATGCCAAATTATTCAAAGAAAATTTTAAAAGATGGCATGACAAAAGAATCCAAAAGCGAGAATTCAAAGTAGGAGAATATGTCCTCTTGTACAACTCTCATTTCAGGTCTTTGCAGGAAAACTTCTCTCTAAATGGGAAGGACCATATATCATCTAAGAAGTTTATCGTTCTGGAGCCATCAAAATTAATAATGCCGAAGGTACTAACCCGAAGGTAGTCAATGGTCAAAGAATTAAACACTATATCTCGGGTACACCTATTATTGTTGAAAGCAATATTATTCAAACCATGACACTGGAGGAACACATAAAAGAAACCTTCCGGAACACTCCAGGATACTAAAAAAGAGGAGGTACGTGATACGATAAGTAAAAACTGACTCCGAAAAATCCGCAAAAATATTTTATGTCAGTTTTGGAATATTAAAAAAATAGAAAAATAATAAATAACCATGAAGGAAACCCTGGTGGGCACAAGACACCAGGGCACACATGGCTTGCGCCAGGCGCGCCCAGGTGGGTTGTGCCCACCTCGAGTACCTATCGGACTCCGTTTTCCCCCGTTTGCTTGTTTCTGAAGATAAAAAAATCTTTATATACCCCCCAAACGTATTGGCCATCGGATCGCGGAGAAATCTTCTATTTTTCTTTCTTGCTGTTGTTTGGCAGATATGAAAATATGTCATCTCAAGACTCGGAGGGTGAGAGCTATGGTGCTGATTATATTGTAAACCCCAAGGTTTACGGAGATATGTGAAAGAACAAGTGCTCCCTGGGTGATTTTGGTAATCAATGACAACATATCTCTTGTTGGACTAATACTTTTATCAAGTACATTTCAGATGAGTTCAACAATGGCATGGCAAGTACAAGAGTATGTGGAACCCCTTCAAAATGCTAAGGACAAATATTGGCAAAGGCTCAAGACTCTTCATTTACATTTTAGTGATCCAAGATCACATTGAGTCCATAGGAAAGCCAATCTATAAGAAGGGGATGAGGCGTTGCTTAATGGTCTACTTGCTCAAAGTGCTTAGTGATATTGCTCCAAAACCCTCAGCCACTTTCTCATTTTCTCATATGTCCAAAACCTAAAGTCAAACTCAGCCCCATCAATTTGATCTATCCGGTGTCACCGAGTTCATTTGACATAGCCACTGCCAGAAACCCTAAACAATTTGGTCACATCGATACGGCTCTCGGTCTCACTAAAATGGCCTTACAAACCCACTGTTGCCTATTGCAATTATTTTCGGTCTCACCGAAATGTGCAACCGGTCTCACCGAGTTTGCTTGACCAAGTCTCTGTTTGGTCATCGCTGAAATCGGTCTCACCGAGTTTATTCGATCGCAGAGATGAGGTTTTGCCCTAGAACTAGCACATCGGTCCCACCGAGTTGATCATGTCGGTCCAACTGAGATTCCTAACATTCACATTTAGAACTGAATCGGTCTCACCGAGTTCTTCTCTTTGATCTGACCGAGTTGGGTCAAATGTGTGTAACGGTTGGATTTTGTGTGGAGGCTATATATACCCCTCCACCCCATTCTCCATTTGTGAGAGAGCCATCAGAATGTGCCTACACTTCCACTACTCATTTTCTAAGAGAACCACCTACTCGTGTGTTGATACCAAGACATTCCAATCCAACCACAAGAATCTTGATCTCTAGCATTCCCCAAGTTGCTTTCCACTCAAATCATCTTTCCACCATAGACAAATCTGTGAGAGAGAGTTGAGTGTTGGGGAGACTATCATTTGAAGCACAAGAGCAATGAGTTCATCATCAACACACCATCTATTACCTTTTGGAGAGTGGTGTCTCCTAGATTGGTTAGGTGTCACTTGGGAGCTCCGTCAAGATTGTGGAGTTGAACCAAGGAGATTGTAAGGGCAAGGAGATCGCCTACTTCGTGAAGATCTACCCAAGTGAGGCAAGTCCTTCATGGGAGATGGCCATGATGGGATAGACAAGGTTGCTTGTTCATGGACCCTTCATGGGTGGATCCCTCCATGGACTCGTGCAATTGTTTTCCTTCGTGGGTTGAAGTCTCCACCAACGTGGGTGTACTATAGCACCACCTATCGGAACCACGCCAAAAATCTCTATGTCTTCATTGTGTTTGCACACTCCAATCCCATCCCTTTACTTTCTTGCAACTAGCATGCTTTACTCTTTCCGCTGCCTATGCTCTTGTCATGCTTGCTTGAGGTGTGTTGGCAATGCTTGAAATTGTGCTAATCTTCAACCTCAACTTGAAAAACATAAAAACTGCTATGTTTGCTTGGTTAGGGTCTAATCACCCCCCCCCCCTAGAATCCTATTTTCGGTCCTTTCAATTGGTATTAGAGCATTGGTCTCCATTGCTTTGGTTTAATCGCCATTGGAGAAAAATGGATGTGCCTATGATTGGGAGTATTAGACGTAGAGTGCCTATGCTTGAGGGAGAGTTCTTAATGCTTGGAAAAATGAAATGCTTGAGATTTTCAATGAATATGATTTGAACAAGTACATTACTAGCCCTTGTGTGCCTCCCATTGATCCCTTGCATCCTACCCCTAATGAGTATCTTGACATGACCCGTAATCTTAGAGCTATTAATCTTATCATAAGAGGATTGCCTAGAAATTTGCTTGCATGCTTGCCTACAATTGAATTTGCTTACACTATATGGAGATATCTTGAGGAATGCTTTCGAAACTACTCTTTGAAAAATCTAGATGAGATTCTTCAAAAGTCCATAGCTTTTCATAAGATGAAACCTAGTGATCCTAAATTTGATGATTGTCTATTTGAGCTTCATGCTCTCATGAGTGCCAAAGGAGATGTTGGAGGTATTAGTAGCATCATTTCTCAAGTCATTAGAATTCATAAAGATGCACATTTTCATGATCATAAATCTAATGAATCACTCTCTCTAGGTGATGATCAATGACAAGTTGATGTTGAACATGGATATTATGATGAGGATGATGATAGTGACTTTGATCTTGATGATTCAATGAGACACTTTGGTCTTATGGTTAACCTTCGTGGTTACATGGCCGGAGGAAAGGAATGGGTTCTTGATAGTGGATGTACCGATCACATTACCGGAGACAAGGATATGTTTTGAGAGCTTGCTGAAAACAATGGTCCCCGAAAGTATGTCACTTTTGGTGATAACTCAAAGGGTAAGGTGGTTGGCCTTGGTAAGGTGGCCATCTCACTTGACAGCTTCATCCAAAATGTTATGCTCGTTGAATCTCTTGGTTGCAATTTACTTTCCATATCTAGACTAGCCGATCTTGGTTTCAATGTCCTATTTACTAAAGTAGATTGCCAAGTGTTTCAAAGAGATAACCATAATATGGTCTTTACCGGTATGCGTATGGGTGTTCTATAAATTGTTGACTTCACTAAAAGGCTCAACCTATAACTTGCTTAATTGCTAAATCTTTTAAAGGTTGGTTGTGGCATAGAAGGTTAGGTCACATGGGCATGCGAAATCTTGATAAGCTTATTAAAGGTGATCACATCCTTAGTGTTAAAGATGTTGTACTTGACAAGTATAGACTTTGCAATGCTTGCCAAGTAGGAAAACAAGTTGGAGGAAGTCATCCCGTGAAGAACATCATGACCACAAGAAGACCACTCGAGCTTCTTCATATGGATCTTTTTGGTCCCAACACATACAAGAGCCTCGGTGGTAACTCGTTCAGATTGGTCATTATTGATGATTTTTCTAGATTTACGTGGGTGTTCTTTCTTGATGATAAGTCGCAGGTCCAAACGATCTTCAAGAACTTTGCTAGGAAGGCCCAAAATCAATTTGAAGTGAAGATCAAGAAGGTTCTGAGTGACAACGGAATGGAGTTCAAGAACGCAAATGTGGATACCTTTCTTGACGAAGAAGGGATTTCACATGATTTCTCGGCTACGTACACACCTCAAAAAAATGGAGTTGTTGAGAGGGGGAACTGGACACTCATAGAGATGGCAAGAACGATGCTTGATGAATACAAGACGCCAAGACATTTTTGGGTGGAAGCGGTTGAGACAGCTTGTCATGCAACAAATCGTCTATATCTTCACAAGCTTCTTGGCAATACGGCATATGAGCTTCTCACTGGTAACAAACCCCAAGTTGGATACATTCGAGTATTTGGCTCAAAGTGTTACATTCTTGATAAGCATCATCGTTCAAAATTTGCCCCTAAGTGTCATGAAGGTTTCCTACTCGGTTATGGCTCAAACTCTCACACTTACCATGTCTACAACAATTTCACCCGATAGGTTGAGAGACGGTAGATGTGAAGTTTGATGAATCTAAGGGCTCACAAGTAGAGCAATTGCCAATTGATGTAGGAGACAAAGATCCCTCAGAAGCGATTCAAGACTTGTCTATTGGCAAGATTCGCCCAACAGAGGTGAAGGAGAGTACCTCGTCCGTTCAAGTGGAAGCCTCAACTTAACACCAAGGTGAACCACAAGTTGACTTGGAGGCATCCACAAAGTGGAGCACGTCAAGATGAAGGAAACGAGGATGTACAACAAGATGAACCTCATCGACCTCTCTCTCCACCTCCACAAGAGAACAACAACACCAACAACAATGAAGAAAGACAAGAGGAAGAACAAGACAATGAAGAGGATGTTCCACCCCGACCCAAACAAAAGCTCTCATGAGTTCGAGCAAGAGTCTCAAGAGATCATCCCATCGAACAAATCTTTGATGATATTCTAACCGGGAGAATAACTCGCTCTAAAACTCGTTTGGCTAACTTTTGTGAACATTACTCTCATTTATAGTATTGAACCTATGAAGGTTGAAGAAGCTCTTGATGATCCGGATTGGGTGAACGCTGCGCATGAAGAGCTACACAATTTCGAGAGGAATCAAGTATGGACGTTGGTTGAAAAGCCCAATGAGAAGCACAATATCATTGGAAACAAATGGGTGTTTCAGAATAAGCAAGATGACGATGGACAATTTGTATGCAACAAGGCTCGTCTTGTCGCTCAAGGCTACACTCAAGTCGAAGGTATGGACTATTGTGAGACATATGCCCCCGTTGCTAGACTTGAGTCCATACGCATCTTACTTGCTTATGACAATCATCATGATATTACTTTATATCAAATGGACATAAAAAGTGCTTTTCTAAATGGTGAAATTGAGGAGGAAATTTATGTTAAACAACCTCCTGGCTTTGTTAATCCTAAGAAACCCGGTCATGTTTACAAACTTTACAAAGCCCTTTATGGTCTTAAACAGGCTCCTAGAGCATGGTATAAATGCTTGACTAAGTATCTTATTCAAAAAGGCTTTGACATTGGGAAAATTGATTCTACACTTTTTACTAAAAGGGTTAATGGTGAATTATTTTTGTTCCAAATTTATGTGGATGATATCATATTTGGTTCAAATAACCCTCATTTTAGTGAAAATTTTGGAAGGCTAATGTCAGAGAAGTTTGAGATGACTATGATGAGTGAACTCAAATTCTTTCTTGGTTTGCAAATCAAGCAAACTAAGGAGGGTACCTTTGTTTCCCAAACAAGGTATATCAAGGACTTATTCAAGAAGTTCAACATGCAAAAAAGCAAAGGTATGAAAACACCCATGCCTATTAGTGGACATCTTGACTCGACTAAGGATGGCAAAACGGTTGGCTAAAAGGTTTACCGCTCTATGATCCGTTCATTGTTATATCTATGCGCCTCCCATCCCAATATTATGCTAAGTGTGTGCATGTATGCACGATATCAAGCGGCCCCTAAAGAATGTCATCTTAAGGCTGTGAAATGGATAGGAGATACTTAATTCATACACCAAACTTTGGCATTTGGTATCCTAAGGGTCTTCTTTCGATCTTGTTGGCTACTCTGACTCGGACTATGCCGGAGACAAGGTTGATAGAAAGTCCACTTCGGGTACTTGTCAATTTATTGGTGGATCTCTTATATCTTGGTCCTCTAAGAAACAAAACTCGGTATCCTTATCCACCACTAAAGCGGAATACATTGCCGCCGGATCATGTTGTGCTCAATTACTTTGGATGACTCAAACCCTTAAAGATTATGGGATACATGTGAAACATGTTCCATTGCTTTGCGATAATGAAAGTGCTATTAAGATTGCTCACAATCACATGCAACATTCCCGGACTAAGCATATTGGAGTTCGTCATCATTTCATTCGGGATCATGTTGCTAAAGGAGACATCAATCTTAAGCTTGTTCTTACCGATAAGCAATTGGCTGATATATTTACCAAACCGCTTGATGATAAAGTGTTTTGCCATTTGAGAGGTGAATTGAACATCATTGATGCCTCAAACTTGGAGTAGGGACTCCATTTGGATACATGCAAGGCATGAGCCTTTCTATGAATAATCCTTGATATTTCTCTTAAGATGATGATCATATGTCTTGGATCCATA
Source organism: Triticum aestivum (assembly GCF_018294505.1). Classification (NCBI taxonomy): domain Eukaryota; kingdom Viridiplantae; phylum Streptophyta; class Magnoliopsida; order Poales; family Poaceae; genus Triticum; species Triticum aestivum. The sequence goes on along the minus strand of NC_057795.1, from coordinate 388,305,047 downwards.
CTTGTACCCTTGCATGTTATATAACCCTTGTAGGTACTTGGTGAGCCCAAAAGCCATGAGATTGCAAGTCACTCACATCTTAAGCAATCTCTACATCACCAAGTCTCTAATATATGGTTGTGGAATATAAGGAAGGATGACCTCACTCAACATATCCTTTGACAATTTCTATATATCAAATTTCATTTGGTATCAAGTTTCATGTTTGTCATTTTTGGATGCACAAGTGTTCTTCCTTGCAAGACTAACCCATGTAGGAATATTAACTCAAACTACAAGTGGTGCTCACAACTTCTGATGGACTACATCAACCTTGAGCATCCAACGCAAGTTCAACTACATGACCAAGATCAACACAACCCAAGGTATGTTATTCCATCTTAGAGAAGCTTTGACCCAAGACATGAGTTAAAGCAACTCAACGAGATGTGAATACATCAAAGTGCTTAAAAGAAAAATGGTAACCCCATTTTGAGCTTAAACGATGGGTATGACCTATGATCAAGTGACTTCACTTGACTCCTAAGTCAATATACTCTACCATAGGTGACCTTGTAGCCTACCCCTTCTAGATGAAGTTCTCTAGTGTGTCTATGATCTATGTTTTCTTTGTTTTTACCTTTGTGGTTCCTTTTATCAAAAAAAACTTCAACTAGATCTCTTTTCTTTTATGTGTTTACTTATCTAATTCATTGCAAATCCTTTAGTAAATTCCTTGAAAATCCTTGTGAAATTTCCATTGCCAAGAGAGCTGAGTTGACAAGTTATTTTTTTCCTCTACATTGAACTCGGACACACCGAGTCCAGCAAATCGGCTATACTGAATTACAAGGGTTCCTTGTATATAGTTCATCGGTTCAACCAAAAAGGACTAGCTCGGTCTGACCGATTCACACTCTCAGTGGCTTTGCTATCTCGGAGTTGCCGATGAAAACCACTCGGTGTCACCGATTTCATTTCTGAAGAAAACCTTTTGCCATTGCATTTTGCACATTTCTTCCAGCTCCACTCAATTTTTCTTATCCTCTACCCGCATCACAATCTACATGCTGCTTTGTAAGGTGTCTCAAGGACCAAACCAAATTGACTCATACTCCAGAAGTTCCCTTCTTGGAAATTGATGTCAAAGGGGGCGAGAGAGAACACATCAAAGCTTATCACAAGGGAGAGAAAGCACATCTTAGCTTCCCTAGATGCTTGTTGTAAATAGAGGAGAGAAGCCACATGTCTTCAAGAGGGGAAAGACATGTTAATGTTTGATTGATTGTACCATTTCTTGCTTTAATGGTTCTTGATCTAATTTTCTCTTCACTACCTTCTCCCATTATCCCATATCAGATTCAGGGAGAGAAAGAGTTCATATCTAAGGGAAGAAAATCCTTGGAATTCATTGCATACCTTTAATCTTTGGGGACATGTCTATATTTGAACAGAGTACTAAGTACTCACTCATTACATGTCATCCCACCATAGCCAAATCTGTGAGGGAGAGTTGAGTGTTGGGGAGACTATCATTTGAAGCACAAGACCAAGGAGTTCATCATCAACACACCATCCATTACCTTTTGGAGAGTGGTGTCTTCTAGATTGGTTAGGTGTCACTTGGGAGCCTCCGTCAAGATTGTGGAGTTGAACCAAGGAGTTTGTAAGGGCAAAGAGATCGCCTACTTCATGAAGATATACCCTAGTGAGGCAAGTCCTTCATGGGCGATGGCCATGGTGGGCTAAACAAGGTTGCTTCTTTGTGGACCCTTTGTGGGTGGAGCCTTCTGTGGACTCGTGCAACCATTACCCTTCATGGGTTGAAGATTCCATCAACGTGGATGTACGATAGCACCACCTATCGGAACCACGCCAAAAATCTTCGTGTCCACATTGCGTTTGCTCCCTCCAAACTCCTCCCATTTACTTTCTTGCAAGTTGCATGCTTTACTTTCCGCTGCTCATATACTCTTTGCATGCTTGCTTGAATTGTGTTGAGATTGCTTGACTTGTGTTAAGTTGTTAAAATCTGCCAAGAATTAAAACTAGGAAAAGGTTAAGCTTTTATTTGGTCAAGTTGTCTAATCACCCTCCCTCCAGACATACTTTCTATCCTACAAGTGGTATCAGAGCTTTGGTCTCCATTTGCCTTGATTTCCATAGCTTTGGTGATCATAGCCTTGATTTCACAACCTAGGAGAGTATGGCGTCCAGCGAGGGAAATTACCACCGTAGAGGTCCTTACTTTGATGGTACTAATTTTGCTAGTTGGAAACATAAGATGAAAATGCATATTCTTGGACATAACCCCGCCGTTTGGGCTATTATGTGTATGTGGTTTGCAAGGTGAATTCTTTGATGGGAGAGAACCAAACCGTGAAGCTACCGTGGAAAAATTGAAGATGTTGCAATACAATGCTCAAGCTTGCGATATCCTGTTCAATAGATTGTGCCCCGAAGAATTCAACAAATCAACCGTCTTGAGAATGAAAGGAAATTTGGGATACTTCGATTGATATGCATGAAGGTACCGACTCCGTTAAGGAATCCAAGTTGGAAATGCTTAAAAGTCAACTTGACAAGTTCAAAATGAAGGATGGTGAAGGTGTCGCTGAAATGTACTCTAGGCTTGCTCTCATCACAAATGAGATTGCCAGCTTAGGAAGTGAAGAGATGGCCGACAAATTCATCATCAAGAAGATCTTGAGAGGCTTGGATGGAAAATATGATACCGTGTGCACTTTGATCCAAATGATGCCAAACTACAAAGATCTCAAGCCAACCGAAGTCATTGCAAGAATTGTTGCTCATGAGATGTCACTCAAAGATAAGGAAGAGCTTCACAACAAGTCTAGTGGTGCTTACAAAGCCTCATGTGATGCTCCTACATCATCAAATGAGAAACAAGCCTTCAATGAAGAATTGAGCTTAATGGTGAAGAACTTCAACAAATTTTACAAGAGTAGAAGCAAGGAAAGAAGTTCCAAGCCAAGGTCCTACGATGACAAAAGATCTTCTAGTCGTGAGTGAAATTGCCACAATTGTGGAAGACCCGGACACTACTCCAATGAGTGTACGACTCCCTACAAAAGAATAGAAGACTCACCTAAAAGGATAAGCAAAAGGGAAGAATCACCTCCAAGAGAGAGAAGGAGTAGAGATGATCGCTATGAACAAAGAACCTCTCAAAGAACCAAGGATTCGGAAAGGAAGGACAAGTCATCAAGAAGCTACACAAAATGAAGACATCAAGCTCATGTTGGTGAATGGGTATCCGGCTCCGACTCCGAATATACTCAAGATGAAGGTGTTTCCGGTCTAGCACTTGTGTCAACCAACTCCTATGACATATTTGATTCACCAAATGAAGGGATTGGGAGATGCTTCATGGCTAAAGGTCCCAAGGTAACACACCCCGAGCATGTTGATTTCAATAGTGATGAAGATGACTTGCTAGGTGCTGATGATTTACTTGTTGACAACTCTAGTGATGAATACTATGATGAAAATACCATTAATCATGCTAATCAAGATGAAATGAATGACAATGATAAGAAGGAGATTGAGTGTCTAACTAAAGAACTAAACACTCTTAAGTTAGCTCATGAAACTACTTTAGAAGATCATCGAGAACTTTTAAAAACTCATGAGAAGTTATGCTTCGGGAAGCTCGATCTTGAGCAAGAACATGGGTTCTTAAAATCCATCAATGATGATCTTCGGAAGAAAAGTTCTTCTTACATTGCCAAGCATTTACTCTTGCCTACTTACATGCCACAAGTAAAATCTAGAAACAAGAACAAGAAAGATTCTTCTTCTAGTAGTAACAATAATCATGCTAAATCCAATATTGTTGCTTCTAGTAGTTCTCTTGATTCCACTAATGATTCTCTTAGCCAAGTTACACTTGAGCAAGAAAATATCCTATTGAAGGGAATTATAGAGAAAGGTGTTTACAAGAGCCTTACCGGAAGTAAGCAATTTGAGGATATTGTACACAAGCAAGGAAGGCACCGGAAGAATCAAGGTGTTGGTTTTGAACGAAAGTTCAATGCCAATGGAGTTGAGTGGGAAGAAGATCGATACCCCAAGACAAAGTTTGTTCCTCAACAAGAGAAGTATGATCCTACTTCCTTCAAGGGAACACAAGCTCAAGATGATCTTCCACCACAAGACCACAAGCTAAAAGGCAAGGACAAGCTTCAAGAGGACATTGATGCATTTGAAGATGCTCCAAAGGCCTTGGTCAAGTGGGTTCCCAAGACTACATCAAGTTCTACTTCATCAAGTGCATCTACAACTCCAAGGATTCCTATCAAGATGATGTGGATCCCAAAGAAGAAGAACTAGAGAGTTCTTGAGGGTGACTCTTCCAACATACTTCACTCATATTCATTTTGGCAAGGACGAGTGCAAACAACTTCCATATCTTGCACCGTTCAAGGAGTCACAAACCCTCTTGTTGGTAAGACAAGGGACAAGGTAACCTAATGCTTTCATGGACATCATCATGTGTGTGCTTCACTCTATGTCTATGTATATCCTTGTTTGTTCCTTGTGGGACTAACCCATGTAGGTATTGAAAGTGCAACTCACTCCAATAGATTGCTTCAAATGGTCTACATTAACAATGAGCATCCACATCTTCAACATCTACATGAAGTCATCATCAACAAAACCCAATGTTAGTTCATCCCTCTTAGGGGGGATATCATATCTAGGGGAGCTTTACTCTAAGAATTGAGCTAAATCAACTCTAATGGTGTGAACACAACAATGCTTTATGTAAAAGTGGTAACCCCACTTATGCTTAAACGATGAGTATGACCTATGCTCAGATGTTCTCATTTGACTCCTAAGTCAATATACTCATATATAGATGACCTAGTCATCACCAATTGCTTGATAGATGCTAGAGTGATTGTGCATGCTTTGCCACATATTTCATTTGCCATTTTATTGTGGGAGCGTGTTGGTTGCATACTTTTCTCATTCGAGGACATCCATTTGTTGCTTTGATTGTTTGGATCTTCTTCTTTTGCCAAATGGATGGACAAGAATGCCTAAGAGCTCCCTCTAACTATCTATGCTTTTCTCTTCTCAAACTCTTTTCATGCTACATCACAAAGTTTGATCTAAGTCAAATTCAAACCCTCTGTGTGAGGAGCACTCGGAGTCCCGTTTTGTCATAGACTTAAAACTTCCAAGACCTCTCCGTGCATTTCGGTTTGACCGACTCCTCCATTTCGGCCACACCGAGTTCACTGGGTTGATCAAGTTTTCAATCTCGGTGCAACCGATTAGAACTTTTCGGTCTCACCGAGTTGCAGTAACCGCTTGCGATTCTACATCTTGGTGCCACCGAGTTGTCACACTCGGTCACACCGACAGTGCTAGGATATATATACCGATGAGTAAAATTTTGGAAATCTCTCCAAAACCTCTTTGTCCGCGCGTGTCCTGCTCTGCCACCTCGGGTCCCCGGATCATCTCCTCGTCACCAGTGACCTCCCACTGCTGGTCTTCACCGCCATTGACGGAAATACTCCCCTCCATTGCCGCCGTAGCGAGCTCATTGCCAAGCTAGGGTATGAGCTCAGCACTTTGTGCTTTCTTTTAACTTCGATTCCTAGCACAAAGGCAATGCCATGTTTCTTTCCAAGTATGAGATTGATCTCTCCAACAGAAATCATCCTTTAGATTAGATTTGATTTGAAAATTTAGGGTTAGGTTTCCACCGGGCTCATCTCGGACCGACCGAATTGTAGGAATCGGTCCCACCGATTTGGCTTAGGCTAGTGCACATGTGATTTTTGGTCCGACCAAAAGTTGCAAATCGGTGTGACCGATACCAAGACTTTGTGAAACCCTAGCAAACTCGGAGTCACCAAACTGTGTCTCGGTCTGACCGATTCCACATGTTTAGACTCCAAAGTTGCTTCGGTGTCACCGAATTTTAAAATCGGTAGCTCCGAAATGCTTCTTGTAGAAAACTAAAACTAAGTTTTTAACTCATTCTTTTTTGCGAAAACTCTACACTTTATGATGCTCATCTACAACTATTCACAGGGTCAGCTCTCAGTTTGCTGTGTAGAATGTATGATCAAAGTGATAGTCAGAACAAGTCAGAGGAGCAGATGGACTTGAGTGAGGGCACTAGCCCCTCAGGAAGCTATGATGAAGGTAGCAGGAGCACACCAAGTAACCTGCCTAAGGCTCAGACTAGGCAGAGGAAGAAGAAAACTTTAGACTTTGAGGATGAAGACTTTGAGATTGAAGAAGTCGGCTCAAAGAAGAAAGTGCTAAAGAAGGAATATGGTGATGCTGCTTCCACCAAGCCAGGACAGCACCAGAAGGCACCTGTCAGGAGAGTGCCTATGTCTAAGGCTAGGGGAGCAACTCAAGAGACCATGACATTCACACTTGAGCAAAGAACAGGTGAAGAAGGCAAGAAGAGGGTCAGGAAAACCACTGCTAGATTGCTTGGAAATCCATCCATGAGGAGAGACTCGGCTAGTGAGGAGGAAGAGGAAGAAGAGGTTGTTGCACAAGCACCTCCTACTAAGTCACAGAAGTTGATGGGGGATGCCATCAAGTCTGGGGCAGCTCCTTCAAAGCCAAAGACAGCCCCCAAAGCTCCAGCTCAAGCCTCCAAGACAACTCCAAAGAGAAGCACCAGGAACATACCAGCTGCAGAAAAGAACAAGGCCCCAGTGCCTGAAGTTGAGGAAGAAGATGCTGAAGCCCAAGTGCTTAGGAAGCTCAAACCAAAAATTCCAGACCATGATGACAATCATCCAGTGGCTGAGAATATGAAGGAAAGGAAAGATGCAGGTCTCAGACTGTGGAGACAAGCTGATCCATATGCAGGGAGGCGAAGGAAGCTGTGGATTACAGATTCCACACCAAGGAACAACAAGATTTCTATGAAACAGTTCTGCTTGACAAGAAGCCCATTGTCAGTGATATGAAGTGGGTTGACTAGAAGTACATTGATGCTAATGAAGATTACTTCCCAAGAGTGCATGAGAGCTTCAAGCTCAATGGAGTTGACAAGTTTGTGGGTCAAAAGCTGACAAAGTGGAATGATGAGCTCATAATGCAATTCTACTCAACAACTCATTTCTATCCAGATGGAAAGATAGTGTGGATGACTGAGGGAACAAGATACCAGTCTACTATGGATGAGTGGGCAAAGCTCATCAAAGCACCCAAGGAGCATGAGAAGGACATTGATGTCCATGCTGAAAATAAGAAAGACCACAACTCTATGGCAAACATGTACAAGGAAATACCTGACAAAGCTTTGGAGACTCACAAGCTAGGGTCAGTGTACTACTTGATGTCTGGTCTGGCCACTATGAACACAATATTGAGGCACACTTTGTTGCCCAAATTAGGAGATCACAGGATGATCAGAGGCCATTCCATCAATATGCTTCAGATGTCTGATTTGCCACAGAAATTCAAAGTCATGAGCCTGATTGTAGAGACAATCAAGAGGACGGTTGCTGACCAGAAAAGGTCATGTGGGTATGCTCCACACATTCAAATGTTGATCAACTCCAAGATGCCCAAGGGAGTGTACTTGTTGGACAAAGAGCATCTGCCTTTGCAGCCAGACTTTGAGGACAACACTATTGTCATGGCAGCTGAGGATCCAACATCCCTAGAGGATCAAGAAAAGAGATATAAAGCCAAAGCAGAGAAAGCAGCAAAGATGCCTAGTGCAGCAAAAGCTTCAAAAGTGTTCCTCAAGTCAAAGCAAGACCAGCTTGGATTTATGATTCAAGCAACCTTGAGAACTGAGAAAGGACTGGCCACCCTGACTCAAAACCAGGAGAGCTTGGAGAGGATCATTCAAACCAAATTATATGATCTTGACTTGAAGGTGACTGAGATTCAGACAGCAGTTGAAGAGCTCCAGGAAGAAGCAGAGGAGAGGAAGGGCAAAGCAACTACACAGGTGTTCCAAAAGTGCCTAGAGGACAGAGGTCTGCAGCAGTGCCAGTGCCAGACACAAGAGCAACAGCTTCAGCACCTGCAGCCACAGCTCCCACAGCTCCAGTTGCCCCTCCAGTGGCAACTCCACAAGCTCCAACATCTTCCACTGATGCTTTTGTCCTTGGTGTCATCTCAACACCTCCTCCTAAAGATCAAGCCTAGAGAGACGCATAGCACTATGCATTTTCAAGCTTTTTGGTAACTTGTTGCCAAAGGGGAGAAAGTGTATAGATCACAGGCTTCGGAGAGAGAGAGAGAGATTTGCTTCTTTTTGCTACTCATTTGCTTTGTCTGTGTGTGTGAGATACTTCATATGATCATGTGCTTGATCATATTATGCTTAATGCATGTGCTTGAATGATGACATTATCTATCTCTATATGATCATTCACTTTGCCTTGGTGATGAGTGCTTGTTCTTATTTCTTATCATTTTGAGCGCTCCACCAAGACGTATGTGACATGGAAGAGTAACCCATGATCCTGTTTATTTGTGCATTTGCATTCAAAAGGAAATTTTAAATAATGCACAAATTTAGGGGGAGCTCTTACTTATCACATACTTCTCAAAGTGATGATGTATTTCACTCTTATTATCATTTGTCGAAGCTTTGATCTATATGTTGTATCAATTACCCAAAAGAGGGAGATTGAAAGTGCAACTAATCCTTGGGTGGTTTTGGTAATTCTTAACAACATATAGTTCATTAAACTTATGCTCTTTCAAGATGATAATTTTAGAAATTTCAATGATTGGCATGTCATGGACTAGAGATGTGGACCCTTTAAAAATGCTAAGGACACATATTAGCAACAAGCTTAAGACTCTACATTTTTCATTTAAGTGATCCAAGATCACATTGAGTCCATATGAAAGCCAATAATATTAAAAGGGGATGAGGTGTTGCTTAATGGCTTACTTGCTCAAAATGCTTAGTGATATGCTCCAAAACCCCCAACCACTTTCTCATTTCCACATATGTCCTAAACCCAAAAGTCAAATTCGGCCCCACAGATATGATCTATCTAGCGCCACCGAGTTTCATTTGACATAGCCGCTGCCACAAACCCTAGTCACTTCACTCTCACCGATAGGGATCTCGGTCTCACCCAGATGGGATTGCAAACTCACTGTTTCCTTTTTGTAACATTTTGTCCCACCGAAATGAGCGAATCGGTCCCACCGAGTCTGCAATGCAAATTCACTATTTCCTCTTCGTAACACTTCGGTCCCACCGAAGAGAGCGAATTGGTCCCACCGAGTTTGCCTAACCAACTCTCTATGTGCCTCTTGCTGAAATCGGTCCCACCGAGTTTATGCAACCGGTCACACCGACATTACGTTCTGCCCTAACCCTAGCATATCGGTCCCACCAAAATGACTGTGTTGGTCACACCGAAAAGCCTAACATTCATATTTTGACCTGAATCGGTCTAACCGAGTTTTACCATTCAGTCTCATCGAGTTTGGGAATATGTGTGTAACGGTTAGATTTTGTGTGGAGGCTATATATACCCCTCCACCCACTCTTCATTCATGGAGAGAGTCATCAGAACGTGCGTACACTTCCAGCATTCATTTTTTGAGAGAGAACCACCTACTCATGTGTTGAGACCAAGATATTCCAATCCAACCACAAGAATCTTGATCTCTAGCCTTCCCCAAGTTGCTTTCCACTCAAATCATCTTTCCACCATAGCCAAATCTGTGAGAGAGAGTTGAGTGTTAGGGAGACAATCATTTTAAGCACAAGAGCAAGGAGTTCATCATCAACACACCATCCATTACCTTTTGGAGAGTGGTGTCTTCTAGATTGGTTAGGTGCCACTTGGGAGCCTCCGTCAAGATTGTGGAGTTGAACCAAGGAGTTTGTAAGGGCAAGGAGATCGCCTACTTCGTGAAGATTTAGCCTAGTGCGGCAAGTCCTTCGTGGGCGATGGCCATGGTGGGATAGACAAGGTTGCTTCTTCGTGGACCCTTCATGGGTGGAGCCCTCCGTGGACTCGCTCAACCGTTACCCTTCGTGGGTTGAAGTCTCCATCAACGTGGATGTACGATAGCACCACCTATCGGAACCACGCCAAAAATCTATGTGTCAACATTGCGTTTGCTCCCTCCAAACTCCTCCCATTTACTTTCTTGCAAGTTGCAGGCTTTACTTTCCGTTGCTCATATACTCTTTGCATGCTTGCTTGAATTGTGTTGAGATTGCTTGACTTGTGCTAAGTTGCTAAAATCTGCCAAGAATTAAAACTGAGAAAAGGTTAAGCTTTTATTTGGTCAAGTAGTCTAATCACCCCCCCCTCTAGACATACTTTCGATCCTACACCCATGCATGTTACATGTCCTTCCAAAGATTTACCTGTTGCTATTCGTATCTTTATCTAAAGCTTTGATGTATGTTGTCATCAATTACCAAAAATGGGGAGATTGAAAGCACAAGTTCTCCCTGGGTGATTTTGGTAATCAATGACAACATATCTCTTGTTGGACTAATACTTTTATCAAGTACATTTCAGATGAGTTCAACAATGGCATGGCAAGGACAAGAGGATGTGGAACCCCTTCAAAATGCTAAGGACAAATATTGGCAAAGGCTCAAGACTCTTCATTTTCATTTTAGTGATCCAAGATCACATTGAGTCCATAGGAAAGCCAATCTATAAAAAGGGGATGAGGTGTTGCTTAATGGTCTACTTACTCAAAGTGCTTAGTGATATTTCTCCAAAACCCTCAACCACTTTCTCATTTCCTCATATGTTCAAAACCTAAAGTCAAACTCAGCGCCACGGATTTGATCTATCCGGCGCCACCGAGTTCATTTGACACAGCCACTGCCAGAAACCCTAAACAATTGGGTCACACCGATACGGATATCGGTCTCACTGAGATGGCCTTGCAAACCCACTATTGCATGTTGCAATTATTTTCGGTCTCACCGAAATGTGCAACCGGTCTCACCGAGTTTGCTTGACCAAGTCTCTGTTTGGTCATCGTTGAAATCGGTCTCACCGAGTTTATGGGATCGGTCTCGCAGAGATGAGGTTTTGCCCTAGCCCTAGCACATCGGTCCCATTGAGTTGATCATGTCGGTCCCACTGAGATTCCTAACATTCACATTTTGAACTGAATCGGTCTCACCGAGTTCTTCTCTTCGGTCTGACCGAGTTGGGTCAAATGTGTGTAACGGTATGATTTTGTGTGGAGTCTATATATGCCCCTCCCCCCTTCTCCATTTGTGAGAGAACCATCAGAACGTGCCTACACTTCCACTACTCATTTTCTGAGAGAACCACCTACTCATGTGTTGAGACCAAGACATTCCACTCCAACCACAAGAATCTTGATCTCTAGCCTTCCCCAAGTTGCTTTCCACTCAAATCATCTTTCCACCATAGCCAAATTTGTGTGATTGAGTGTTGGGGAGACTATCATTTGAAGCACAAGAGCAAGGAGTTCATCATCAACACACCATCTATTATCTTTTGGAGAGTGGTGTCTCCTAGATTGGTTAGGTGTCACTTGGGAGCCTCCGTCAAGATTGTGGAGTTCAACCAAGGAGTTTGTAAGGGCAAGGAGATCGCCTACTTCGTGAAGATCTACCCAAGTGAGGCAAGTCCTTCGTGGGTGGTGGCCATGGTGGGATTGACAAGGTTGCTTCTTCGTGTACCCTTCATGGGTGGATCCCTCCATGGACTCGCACAACTGTTACCCTTCATGGGTTGAAGTGTCCACCAACGTGGATGTACGATAGCACCACCTATCGGAACCACACCAAAAATCTCTATGTCTTCATTGCGTTTGCACACTCCAATCCCATCCCTTTACTTTCTTGCAACTAGCATGCTTTACTCTTTCCGCTACATATACTCTTGCCATGCTTGCTTGAAGTGTGTTGGGAATGCTTGAAATTGTGCTAATCTTCAACCTCAACTTGAAAAACATAAAAACTGCTACTTTTGTTGGTTTAGGGTCTAATACCCCCCCCCCTCTAGACTCCTCTTCTCGATCCTTTCAATGTGGAACATTATGGTTGGACCACGGAGGAAGAAGAAGATTATGATCCGAAAGGGAAAGAAGAGACAAGCTCATATGAAGATGAAGTTACATTACCCCAACCTCGGGACATGCACGTGGAATTCAAGAACTCAAGTCTCCTTAATAAAGCAAAGAAACCTAAGATCCAGTTTATCCCTTTTCGTCTCTTGTAGGAGAACAAGCAGGAATTATGCAAAACGATATTAAAGCTTGAGCACGAGATCGATGATTTGAGGGAAGAAAATTTCATCCTGAAGCATAAGCCGAGGAACAAGAACACTCATACTACCTCACCACCACCATCATCATCTTCCCCAACAAAAGAAACTTGAGTTCATGGTATGGGCACCCCCTTGTGAAAGATCGAGGATGTACCTAGAAGGGGGTGAATAGGCGCTTTAAAATAATTACGGTTTAGGCTTGAACAAATGCGGAATAAACCTAGTGGTTAATTTGTCAAGCACAAAACCTATAACAACTAGGCTCACCTATGTGCACCAACAACTTATGCTAAGCAAGATAAACAACTAAGTGATAGCAAGATATATGACAAGAAACAATATGGCTATCACAAAGTAAAGTGCATAAGTAAAGGGCTCGGGTAAGAGATAACCAAGGCACGCGGAGACGATGATGTATCTCGAAGTTCACACCCTTGTAGATGCTAATCTCTGTTTGGAGCGGTGTGGAGGCACAATGCTCCCCAAGAAGCCACTAGGGCCACCGTAATCTCCTCACGCCCTCGCACAATGCAAGATGCCGTGATTCCACTAAGGGACCCTTGAGGGCGATCACCGAACCCATACAAATGGCAACCCTTGGGGGCGGTCACCAAACCCGTACACTTTGGCAACCCTTGGGGCGGTCATCGAAACCCGTCAAATTGCTCGGGGCGATCTCCACAACCTAATTGGAGATCCCGATGCTTGCTCGGAGCTTTACACCACAATGATTGAGCTCCGAACACCACCAACCGTATAGGGTGCCCAAGCACCCAAGAGGAATAAACTCAAGGGTACCAAGCACCCAAGAGTAATAAGCTTCTCAACTTGTAACTTCCATGTATCACCTTGGAGAACTCAAACCTATGAAATGCAATGGCAAGGGCACACGGAGTGCCCAAGTCCTTCTCTCCCAAATCCCACCAAAACAACTAATGCTAGGGAGGGAAAAGAGAGGAAGAACGAAAGAAGAACACGAAGAACTCCAAGATCTAGATCCAAGGGGTTCCCCTCACTTAGAGGAGAAAGTGATTGGTGGAAACGTGGATCTAGATCTCCTCTCTCTTTTCCCTTAAGAACTAGCAAGAATCATTGGAGGGACTGAGACTTAGAAAGCTCAAAGAAGGTCAACAATGGGGGAAGAACACGAGCTCAAGGATAAGGTTCATTGGGGAAGAAGACCCCCTTTTATAGGTGGGGAAAAATCCAATCGTTATGCTCACAGCCCACATAGAGCGGTACTACCGCTCCAAGGAGCGGTACTACCACTAGCACAGTAGTAGCCCTTTGAAAAACAACAACAAGGAGGCAAAAGGCCAGTAGAACCGTCGTAGCGGTACTACCACAAATGGTAGCGGTACTACTGCTTGCGATCGGTACTAAAAAAATACACCCGTGCCTACCACCGCTGGACCTAATACGAGATTTTGGTCTGGAGAGGTACTACCGCTCTAGAGCGGTAGTAAAAAATTACATCCGCTCCAATCCGCAGTAGTACCGCTGCAACCTTTTCAGAACACCAAAACTACCACAACTTCTGCAAACGGACTCCAAATTCAACGAAACCAAGTTTGTTAGAAAGCTAACGACATGGGCTAAGACTATCTTGATCGAAATGTCAATAAGAAGCAAATTAGAAAATTCCCATGAGAAAATGGTGAGAACCCTTCGTTGAAAAAGACTGGGAAAACCTCCAACACCGAAAACGCGATAGAAGAAGCATATGAAATCCGTTTTCGATGTACTAGAGCTTGTCACGAAGATAACCACAAGCTCTAAAACCTCAAAAGAAAATACGCATAAGAATCAAGAAATATGATGCAAGGATGCAATGGTTTGAGCTCTCAACAAACGATACGATCACACTACTCACTTGAGAGCCCCCCTGGATAGTACGGCTATCAATCCTATAACCCGGTCTCCAAACTATCACCATGAGACCGGTAAAATATAAAACCTATCAAGGGCAAACCTTTGCCTTGCATGAAGTCCACTTGAGCTAGATGATGACGATCTTGACACCCTCAAGTTGGACCACCTTTCTTGATTGCGTTCACTCGAGGAAGACTACTTGATTGCTCCCCCATACTCCACTATGGGTGATCCACTCTTTGGCACAGTTTCACAAGTCCATTGTCACCACAATGGATGGCAATCTTCAAGCACTTGATCTCTTTGTGATACATCACTTGAACATGCACACCACAACCTAACCCCACAAAGAACTCTCACGAAGACCATGGGTTAGTACACAAAGCGTAATGGACAATGCTTACCATACTATGGGATCACTTGATCCCTCAGTACATCTTGTACGCTTTGTATGTTGATCAACTTGATTCACTCTTGACTAAGTCTTGATCAACGTTGAATCTTTCCAACTCTCTTCATTTGGATGATATCTTGAAGGTAAACATGAATGATCACACAATCTTCTTCTTCAAGACATGCTTGCAATAAGCTCAACACTCACATGAACAATCTTTGGATAATTCCTTAATAGAACCTTGGTCAAATCATAAACTCCTTGAAACCAACACATGGACTTCAAGAAAAGCTATGGACAAATCCTTCATATATAACTCAAGACAACCATTAGTCCATAGAGATTGTCATCAATTACCAAAACCAAACATGGGGGCACTGCATGTTCTTTCACGTTGGCTTGTGCCAAGCTTGGGGGAGATTCCTCGATATCGTATCACCACCACTATCTTTGCCTTCATCTATTTTAGTTTGATCTTTAATTATCCTATGATTTAGTTGAATAAAAGTTTTGTTCGATCCTTTCTTTTTGAGTGCTTGCTTAGTGATCTTTCTATCTATGTAATCGTGTGCAAGATATATAATAAAGAGTAGTTTGAGTTTTGTTTCTCTACCCTTTTTGTTTCAATAAAGAGAAATGGAAATAAATGAAAAATATCATATGTTAATCTTATGGTAAGTAATGACATCACATAAGGAAAAGTATAAGTGGTAAAATTTATTGGAGATTGACAAACATAACATTAGTCAATGATGCATGAAAGTGCTAGTTATCGACTAGAGGGGGGTGAATAGGCGATTTTTATCAAAGTCTTCAAAACATGGTAGTTTCGAAGACAAACAATAGAAATGACCTAATTGATATGCAGCGGAAGATAAACTACAACAAGCAAGCCATAGTCAAGTATGCAATAGTGTTAACGTACGAAGACTAATAGCAGCTAGGTAGTAGGATCAGGATGGAAGATAGTATGAAGCCAATCAACAATAGTAGTCAAGCAATGAAGTCAATCAGATAAAACAGATAAGCAATGACTTCACGAAGACAAACTCAAAGTAAAGGAGGGAAGAGATAGAACCAATCACTTGTCGAAGACACAGGATTTGTTGGACCAGTTCCAGTTGTTGTGACAACTGTACGTCTGGTTAGGGAGGCTGAGATTCAACTCAGAAGACCGTGTCTTCACCTTATTCCCCTTGAGCTAAGGACACTTAGTCCTCGCCCAATCACTCTGGTAAGTCTTCAAGGTAGACTTCCGAACCTTCACAGACTTCGTTCACCCGGCAATCCACAATGACTCTTGGATGCTCAGAACGCGACACCTAACCGGCTAGAGGATACACAGTCCTCAAGTGTAATAAGTCTTCAGGTCACACAGACAGAAAGACTTCAGTGATGCCTAACACTCTTTGGCTCTGGGTGTTTGGGCTTTGTCCTCGCAAGGATTTCTCTCTCAAAGGCTTCTAGGTGGGTTGCTCTCAAAACGACAAAAGCCATAAACTAACTCTGAGCAGCCACCAATTTATGGTGTAGGGGATGGGCTATTTATAGCCACAAGACAACCCGACCTGATTTGTCCGAAATGACCCTGGGTCACTAAGGAACTGACACGGGTTCCAACGGTCAGATTTCAAACACACACGGCAACTTTACTTGGGCTACAAGCAAAGCTGACTCATCCAGCTCTGGATAAGATTTGCTCTCATTGTCTTCGCTCGAAGACATAGGATTTGGGTTGAGCATCACTTCAGTCACTCTGACTTAGTTCACTTGGACCCCACTTAACAGTACGGTGGTTCTTATGACTCAACACAGAAGAAAAGGAAACAACGAAACAACTCAGTCTTCGCGCTCCATAGTCTTCACTCAATGTCTTCTCATGTCATAGACTTCAGTGTGAATATCTTCACACACCACCAATGTCTTCATACATTTTTAGGGGTCATCTCCGGTAGGTAAATAGAATCAATGAGGGACACTACCTGCGTTATCCTGCAATTCTCACAAACTCATTAGTCCCTCAACCAACTTTGTCGTCAATACTCCAAAACCAACTAGGGGTGGCACTAGATGCACTTACAATCTCCCCCTTTTTGGTGATTGATGACAAACTGTTTGAAGTTTTCAACGGGAAAGAAGTATGTGAAATTGTAAAGGATAGCGTATTGTCTTCATAAGTGGCAAGGGCTCCCCCTGAAGATGTGCATATAAATAATTTGCTTTTAGAATGCAAATGCACATGGCAGGTTGTACTAGTAGAGACCCTCTTCAACTTATGAAGATAATTCATCATGCATGAAATGATATAGCTAAGAGAATGACATGCATAATGAAAAATGGACGTCTGCAGAATGATCTAAGTGCAGAAGTTATCATCGCACGTGGAAACGCAAATAAGTAGCAGACGACCATCAAGTTTAAGTGTTACAACTCAAAGAACGAAGTGTATCAAAAAGCAAGAGTTGTAAGCACTAGGCAAAAATATAAAGCAACCGCCCTTATGAACCCGCTTGAAGACTATCAAACTCATACGCTTCTCCCCCCTTTTGTTAGTAATGACCAAAAAGGTTTGAATACATAGAGCATCTACTCGTCCTCATGAGGAGTAGTTGAAGCAGCAGGGTTGTCGTTGTCGTTTGGCGGTGCAGACAAACTTGGTGCAGTGTCGATGCGTGCAGAAGTAGGGGGCGGTGAAGTAGCATCGTCTTCATCATCGATGACATTGGCATTGACAGTTGCCGCGGAGGAAGAGTAATCAGAGTCTTCAAGAGATGGAGTTCTTCATGGGACAACATTCTGTGGAGGAGTGGAGTCAAACTTGAATCTTTCCGTGAAGCCATCGTCTTGAAGATCAGCTTCAGCACTGAGTAGGGTCAAACTCTTCCATGAACGCCGACAAGTTTCGTGAGTGACAAATGCATTCTTGGTGGCAAGGTTTCGAATGTGATTTACGTCCACCAAGAGGCTTTGCATCTGATGCTTCAGCCAAAAATGATGCTTATCTTGCTTCTGATGTAGGGCCACAAGAAGTTCTCGGTCATTTAGGACCCGAGAGCGCTTACGAGGCCTTTGAGCAATGGTACTCTCAGTAGCTTCAGTTGGTGCACGATGAGGCAGACGAGTATTCCAGCCATCGGATAGACACGCGTGACAGCTTGGACTCCTTCCATAGGCTGAGTGAAGCTTTGATGTTCAGCATTCTGAAGACAAAGAGGCTTCTTGGTAGGTTCAGGGTATATGGCTTCAACTGACATATCAACCTCTGGTAGGAAGATCACATGATTGCGAGCAGATGGTTGATAGTTGACAGCAGAGTGTTGCTTGATGAGGCGCATGACCCATGGAGCATAGAATTTCAGTCCAAAGAGGTCAAATCCAGATGCAGCCAGTTGCCTGGTGAAGAAATCGTGCGCATTGAAGCTGATGCCATTGAGGGTGTAAAAGACCAATGTCTTCATGGCTCCTTTGAGTTTTGCAGCTGATGAATGTCCTTTGATAGGCCATAGAGTCCGCCTGATGATATGATATATGGTGCACGGCAGATACTCAAGGTCATCAACAAAGAACTCCTTTGGATATTCAGCATCACGTGGCAAAGGCTTCATCATGCTTAACATCTGGCTCATATTGGGTTCAGGCTTATGGAAGATGCTCGCCAGTGCATTGCGGTGGTTTTGACAACCAGGTTCATATAGCTCTCCGGGAGTGGATAGGCCTGTAAGCTCAATGATGTCAAGAGATCTGGCTTCATGATGAACATTTCCTGTCATTCACTCGAGAACCCATGTCTTCGTATCTCTGTTATGACCGCGAATGTGGAGGGTAGCATAGAATTGAAGCAATAGCTCTTCATTCCAATGTTCTTTGTCTGTGACAAAGCTGAGCAGACCAGCATCACGAAAAAAATCAAGTGCTTCTTCTAAGCACGGCAGTCCAGCAATGGCTTCAGTGTCGAGGCGCATATGAGGGAAAATGCGCCCTTGATCATACAGAACACGGGAGTAATAGCTTCGCTGCTGATGACTCCAGAACCGGTCTGATGATATTCTTGGCTTTGTGTAGGGGTTCTTTGAGCTGTCAAAGAATGTGTTGTGGCTTTTGAAGCCATTTGCATTGAAAGACCCGACAGATGTGGTAGTACCAGGAAACCTTGGCAGTCTTGGCTTTGGCTTCTGGACCTGAGGCCTATGCTCAATGTGATAGTCAAATTGAGGACCAGACACAGTAGGCGGAGGGACCAGAACAGGCCATCTTACTATGATTAGCTCGCCATGGCTGTATGCTTGCTCGATTGTATAGGGCCTTGGTGGCGGAACAGGAGCAGTGGCAGCAGCTGAGACTTCAGGCTGCACAACAGGTGCTTCAGGAGCAGTTGCCTCATTGGTTTCAGGCACACTGTTTTGTTCAAGCTCCACATTAGCTTCAGTCATGACAACGTCATGAGCTTCACTTGCGTTGGTAGTGGCAGCTTCAGGATTTTCAACCTCCACTTGCTGAGCTGGAGGGTCAGGCACAGACACGTTCACTTCATGAACAGTTTCTTCAGGAATGGGGGGAGTATGGACACGTTCTTCTTGATGTTCTTCATCGGCTGATGCAGCCGGATTGTCTTCAGCAGCTGGTGCTTCAGACTCAGAGACATTCACAGCAGGAGTGGCTTCTGAAAACACTTGACGTGCAACAGGTTGATGGTGCACTTCTCCTTCTGGAACGCTCGGAAGAGGGACTTGAGGCCTTGGTCCTTTGTGAAGCCTTTGTAGTACAGGCGACACCTTTGGAGATGGAGTGGGCAGGTCCTCATCCTCTTCAACTTGCACGGATGGTGTGGTTTGTTGTTGTTGGGGAGTGCTGGGGGAGTCTTGTTCTTGCGGGCAATCAGCCCATGAAGCATCCTGAGCAATTGGCGTTAGAGGACGACCAATGCTGATGATTTCACTGTTCGTACGAACAGGCGATGATACCACATTATATTCAATTTGAGGAAGAACTTCATCATCTTCAACATTGTCATCTTGACCAATGTCTTCAGCAGCGGTGGGTTCAGCTGCTGAACTTCTTCAGCTTCAGGAGCCTCTGTGGAAGCAGGCTCAAGAACAGTCATGCGAAGTTCTTGGGATGCAGATGCAGGACGAACCACTGAGATGGGTTCAACAACAAGGGGCTCTGTGGGAGCAGCCCGACTCTTCTTGATCTTGCGCTTCTTCTTGGAGGGAGCAGCTTCAGAGGCTTCTAAGGTTTTCCGTTTTCTGGCTTCAGCCTCTGCAGCCCTCGTCTTCTTCTGTTCTGAAGTAGTTGACGTGACTCTTGGCTTCGAGCCAGTCATGCTGCTTGGGAAGATAATGCGAGGTTCATCTGGCCTTGAAGGTGCAGATTGGACAGTCGATTTCTTCTTCTTTACAGCCATCCTGGGGTCGATGCCAGGACGTCCAAGAGCCTTGCGCTTCTCAGCCTCATTGTAGTCAAGCACACACTTGTCAGCCAGACTCTTCATGCGCTCTCTGGAGCCTCGAGCTTCTTCACGCTTCTTGTGAAAGGCTACTTTGAGTTCGTGCAACATGATCTTGAAGTTCCTGACATCTTGCACGTTGAGCATGGCCACATGCTTCTTGAACTGAGCCTTTTCATAGTCAATCTTGTGCTTCAGTTCGATGATGCACTGAGCAATAGCTAGCTCAGAAGCAATGGCGCCGTTGAAGGCAACGCTGAGGCCAATTAGAAGTTGCAGATCATCGAAGCTGAGGTTTGGTGTGTCAAACCATTCATCAATGAAGTTATGAATGATTTCCATGTCAAAGAGAGGCAAGTTGTTGAAGATCTCTGCTTCTTCCTTGCTCTTGATCAGTTGCTCAAGAGCATCATCTGCAAGATCGTCATCGCTGGACAGATCAATGGGCTCTTCACGCAGAATAGCAGCAGGAGTCAAAGCCTGATCAGTACTCTTGACGATTTTCTTTTTCTTCTCCGTCTTCTTGGAGATGCGGGAAAGATCTTCAGACTGCACACTGACTTCAGGAGGTGCAGTGGCCAGTGGCTTCACGCGAGAAGCCTTTGGAGGAGCAGCTGATGATGAAGCCTTAATCTTCTTTGGCTTCTGCGGCCTTGGAGGAGGAGCTGGGGCTTCATCAGAATCAGCATCATTGTCAGAATGATCCACTTTGGCACCTTGTACCAAGATGTAGGAGATGAGGCCTTCAAGGTTTGCAAAGGGGCCAATTCTATTTTCTTCAGCTTCACATGTGCCATCATCACGGGGAGCAGAGGGGCCAGGATTGAAATCTAATCCCCATGACTTCTTGTTTTCCTTTGCCGAAGCCTTAGCATACTGAAAATTGCGCTTGAAGAGATTGTCGTCACGACACCAGAGCAATGATGATGGATCGGCTTCTTCAGGCTGTGGTCCATGGACCATGTAAGGATAGAATTCTTGCGCAATGGCTTCAGCTTTGTTCTTGGGGGAAGGCCTCGATAGAGAATATCACCCCAAGGGCTCTTGATAGCATTTTTCTCTGCGTACTCCTGGGTCACGAACTTGTACTTGAACCACTGTTCAGCCCAATAGCGTCGAATCCATTGGATTCGAGTCTTGCGCTGATTGTAATCCTCTTCAGGATCTGTTTTGTAGACTTCTGCAAGATCATCAGGCAGATCCTTTGAAGTTCCCCCACGACGCTGTCTGCCACCCTTCCTTACTGATTTCTCTGCAGCCATGAACTTCAAACGAAATGGCTTCAATATGTTCAAAGGCTTCAAAGGCTTTCTCTTGCTGGTCAGACAGGAACTGGCTTCAGGAGAATCAATGTGTTGCTGTAAGAATTCTGCAAACGAATGCAGACTATGTGAACCTAGGGATTCTCCCACGGACATGTACTTGTGACAGCATTAGAGATGCGAGGGAAGGGGAAGAGGTCATATGCATTCTCAGAAGATTTTGAAGATAAATCAGTTTGAAGACATTGACCTCATGTTGCAAAGACATTCACTTATATGTTGAGAGTTGGTTCATGATTTGTACGAATCCGTGAATAAGTACAAGTGAGGAATCTAACTAGATGTGAAGCTTAAGTGAATATACTAGGCAGTATGAGATGCAGACAGAGTAGATCTAACTTTGTATAGACAGAAACCAATTTTGATAAATTGGATGAATCATTGAGGATCAAAAGGCTGGTAAAAATAGAGTTATATTTACCACATGAAGAACTACTAGATGGGAAGAATTTGGAGACCGAGCAGTTCCGTCCACCGTGCCCTAACTTGGCGACGGAGGACACCTACGGCGGCGGCGGAGAGGACGATGCCCGCGGCTGGCGTGAGGACGGCGTCGGAGAAGTCGCGGCAGCTAAGCGCTTCGTCATCGGCGTCGTCGAGAGCTAGCGGTGGCGCTAGGGTTTTGACAAGGTGGAGAGGCGGAAGAAGGTTTTCTTGACCGCAGGGGACACGTATTTATAAGTAGGTGTGCAGCACAGCGCAATTACGCTGGTGCCCCTATCTGTTCACATCCGTGGGACATGTGGCAAGCATGCAACATATTTAGAGTTGTCCCACGTTCCCATGCCCGCCAAGTTTGTCGGATGGTTGTTCCGGCTTCTCCGGATATCGACAATAAAGATGAATCATTTAAATAGGACTTGATGTTTGTCTCTGTGTCTTCTGCTGACAAGGATGCAGAGAAGACATTCGACAGTTTCAATAGAATGCATATGATTTGGATAGATAGAGTTTGAGATAGTAAGCATAGAG
Source organism: Triticum aestivum (assembly GCF_018294505.1). Classification (NCBI taxonomy): domain Eukaryota; kingdom Viridiplantae; phylum Streptophyta; class Magnoliopsida; order Poales; family Poaceae; genus Triticum; species Triticum aestivum. The sequence continues at coordinate 388,282,796 of NC_057795.1, read as the reverse complement.
AGATTAGGGTCCGATCACATTCACTTAGTTCAAAAGATTCAACAGTGAAGACATAGCTATAAGTGAATGCTGTAGAGGACTAAATACTAGTATATATATATATGAGAAGGCAATCAACTCAACATAGTGAAGTAAATCATGAAGATAAGTTGAAAGTTGAAGACAAATCAATATGCGAAGATATTCAACAATAACGCCATGAGTGAAACATTTCAAACCAAGAAATTTGGTGGTGGCGTTACCCACCGTATAGGAAGTATTAGACCCAGACACGGCGCACAATTATCGTGGCACTCCGAAGTCAAATTCCATGTTAATGTATTCACACTTAGAATGTAAGTCTTCATTGATTGAAGATATACTTTACTTCGTGTGTTGCACATCTAATTCATCAACATGCATAAGTGTTAGGATGTGTGCCTGATCACAGGACATTTGAGGATTCCAAGATATTTAGCTCACACTGTAACTTGCAAAACCTTTTCTCATCCAAGGGCTTTGTGAAGATATCTGTCAGTTGCTTTTCAGTGTTGACGTGAATGATGTCAATATCCTTCTTCATGACATGATCTCTGAGAAAATGATGACGAATTTCAATGTGCTTTGTCTTCGAGTGCTGAACTGGATTGCTAGCAATCTTGATGGCGCTTTCATTGTCGCAGAAGAGAGGGACTTGCTTTAGATCGATGCCATAGTCCTTGAGAGTTTGCTTCATCCATAGAAGCTGAGCACAACAAGATCCAGCAGCAATGTATTCAGATTCAGCAGTTGAGAGTGATACACAGTTCTGCTTCTTTGAAGACCAACAGACAAGTGATCATCCCAGAAAGTGACATGTTCCTGATATTGACTTGCGATCCACCTTGTCACCAGCATAATCAGCATCTGAGAATCCAACCAGATCAAACCTTGAGCCCTTTGGATACCATAATCCAAGTGTTGGGGTGTAAGCCAAATATCTAAGAATTCGCTTCACAGCTAAGTGATGCGATTCCTTTGGTGCCGCTTGGAATCGAGCACACATGCAAACACTAAGCATAATATCTGGCCTAGATGCACATAGGTAAAGTAAAGAACCAATCATGGAGTGGTATACCTTTTGATCGAACTCTTTACCATTGTCGTCGGGACCAAGATGATGTTTGGCTGGCATTGGCGTCATGTAACCTTTGCAATCTTGCATTCCGAACTTCTTCAGGCAGTCTTTGAGATATTTTTCTTGAGATATGAAGATGCCATTTCTTTGTTGACGAATTTGAAGACCAAGGAAGAACGTCAGCTCACCCATCATGGACATCTGATATTGCTCTTGCATCATGTATCCAAACTCATCACTATACTTCTGGTTGGTGCAACCGAAGATTATGTCATCCACATATATTTGGCACACAAACAGTTCGCCATCATATGTCTTCATGAAGAGTGTGGGATCTAGGGATCCTGGTTTGAAGCCTTTGCTCTTCAGGAAGTCTTTGATTGTATCATACCAAGCGTGAGGAGCTTGTTTGAGGCCATACAGTGCTTTGTTGAGTTTGTACACCATATCAGGATGTTTTGGATCTTCAAAACCAGGTGGTTGAGCAACATACACTTCTTCTTCAATCTTGCCATTGAGGAAAGCACTTTTCACATCCATTTGATATAGCAGGATGTTGTGGTGATTTGCATAGGCTAGCAGTATGCGAGTAGCTTCAAGCCTAGCCACAGGAGCAAATGTTTCATCAAAGTCAATTCCTTCAACTTGAGTATATCCTTGTGCCACTAGACGTGCTTTGTTTCTGATGACTTGACCATGCTCATCTTGTTTGTTCCGATATATCCATTTTGTGCTAATAATGTTATGCTTGCGAGGGTCAGGGCGCTTGACAAGTTCCCAAACATTATTCAGCTTGAACTGTTGAAGTTCTTCTTGCATGGCTTGAATCCATTCAGGTTCCATAAAGGCTTCAGCAACTTTCTTGGGTTCAGATATTGATGCAAATGAAAAATGCCCACAGAAATTTGCTAACTGTGTTGCTCTTGATCGAGTAAGCAGACCAGGTGCGTTGATGCTATCAATTATCTTCTCAATTTGTACTTCATTTGCAACACGAGGATGAACTGGGCGAAGACCTTGCTCATGCTGATCATTGTCATCATTGGAAGGATTGTCTTCGGTCTGAGCATTGTCTTCAGGTTGGTTTGGTGCAGAAATGATAAGTTCCTCTTCAGGTTGTGCTTCAGAGGGCATGATTGCACCAGTTCCCATCAGCTTGATAGATTCACTGGAAGGAGCTTCATCTAGTGTGCTTGGCAGGAGCTCTTGTTGTGAACCATTGGTTTCATCAAATCGCACATCCACTGTTTCAACGATTTTGTAGTGGAAGAGGTTGAAGACTCTGTAAGAGTGCGAATCCTTTCCATAGCTGAGCATGAAGCCTTCGTGAGCTTTGGGTTCAAATTTTGACTTGTGATGGGGATCCTTGATCCAGCACCTAGCACCAAAGACTCTGAAGTAGCTGACATTTGGCTTCTTGCCGGTAAGGAGCTCATAGGATGTTTTGCCCAGAAGCTTGTGGATGTAAACACGGTTAATGATGTGACATGCAGTATCAATAGCTTCAGGCCAGAACTTTCTTGGTGTCTTGTACTCGTCGAGCATTGTTCGAGCCATCTCAATGATGGTTATGTTCTTGCGCTCAACAATGCCATTTTGCTGAGGTGTGTATGGAGCAGAAAATTCATGAGTGATTCCCATTGTATCCAGATAAAGATCAAGGCCGGTGTTCTTGAATTCAGTGCCGTTATCACTTCTGATATTCTTGATCTTGACGCCATAATTTTTCATTGCTCGATAGGCGAATCGTCTGAAGACATCTTGTACTTCAGTCTTGTAGAGAATTATGTGCACCCATGTATATCTTGAGTAGTCATCAACAATGACGAAGCCATAGAGACACGCCGTTGTTGTGAGGGTGGAGTAGTGAGTAGGACCAAATAAGTCCATGTGCAATAGCTCAAAGGGTTGAGATGTCGTCATGATTGTCTTCGAGGGGTGCTTGGCCCTCGTCATCTTCCCAGCTTCGCAAGCACCACACAAATGATCTTTCTTGAACTTGACACCTTCGATGCCTATGACATGCTTCTTCTTGACGAGAGTGTGTAAGTTCCTCATGCCAGCATGCCCCAGCCTTCGATGCCAGAGCCAGCATTCTGAAGCTTTTGCAAGAAGACATACGGCAAGTTGTGGACCTGCTGAGAAATCTACCATGTATAGATCACCTTTCCTATACCCTTCAAAGACTAGAGACTTGTCAGATTCCATTAGTACAAGGCAACGATATTTTCCAAATATCACAATCATGTTTAAGTCACAAAGCATTGAGACAGACATTAAGTTGAATCCAAGGGATTCACAAGCATCACTTTATCCATGTGTTGATCCTTTGAGATTGCAACTCTACCTAGACCCAATACCTTGCCTTTACCAGTGTCAGCAAATGTAATTTGACTCTTGTCGGATGGACGTAAGGTTGAGTCCATGAGAAGACTTCAATCACCAGTCATATGATTAGTGCATCCGCTGTCCATAATCCATTCTGAAGCACAAGGTGTCATACCCTACAGTGCAGTTAGGAGGATAGGCTTCACAAGGTATGTTGTGAAGCATAAGCAGTTGATGCACACTTGGATTATCACAGCATAGATGAAAGTTAGCACACAGTATGACAGGTAAGCGATTCATATGTGGAATACATAGTAAGTCATTTTATCATGCGTCCCTTTGTGTTTTAGGTCCCCAGCAATTATATCGGACGCCTTTGATTGCTGGCTGGAGACCATGTTCTGCAAAAGAGAGTTAGTTCTTCTTCACCACCCACATCTTTAGGGGTGGCTTAGAAGCAATGAGTCTAAGTGCAGCATCTGAGAATTTTGGCTTTGGAGCCCTAGCAAATAGCCTTGCAGGAGATGAATGATACTCATATGAATAAGCAAAAAAGTTCTTAGTACTATGAACATAGCGGTTTGAAGACACGCGCTCATATTCATAAGTTGGAGTACAATTTCCCTGCAAAACATTGGCGTTAGGGTGACTCTGGTGAGTCATGTTTCCGTATGAAGCCGTTGGACCATGTGACGCCTTTGGTCTGGGTTTTGTCTTCTTCCCTGGTGGTGTCATGACAACATTCACGAGAAGATTCTCAAGACAGCTTTTGGGAACCCAGATCTTCTTCATTGGCGGTCCATTCCTGCAGTTAGTACCAATGTACCTGGCAAACACTTCACCATTCTGATTTTTGAACAGTTTATAGTTTGCATCAAAGGATTCATCAATGATAATAGGATTAGCACAGGTAAAGCCAGATAAAGTGGATGAATCCACTGAAGGTTCCTTTGCAGCAACCCATGTGGTTTTGGGATACTGCTCAGGCTTCCAGTAGGAACCATCGGCATTCATTTTCCTCTCGAACCCAACACCCTCTTTCCTAGGGTTTCGGTTTAGAATCTGCTTTTTGAGGACATCACAAAGTGTCTGATGCCCTTTCAGACTTTTATACATCCCTGTTTCAAGCAATGTCTTCAACCTAGCATTTTCATCAACAATAGCAGTGGTATCCTCAGAAGAGGGGTTAGTTACCACATCAGTAGTTGAAGACAGAGCAACAGTAGCAGCAGTGGAACATTCAGCAACAGAGGCAGCGTTATCACGCTCAATGCATTTTAAACATGGTGGTTCAAATTCATCCTGAGCGGGACTGATCTGTTGAGCGCGAAATGACTCATTCTCTTTTTGAAGATCTTCATGAGTCGCTCTCAATTTCTCAAGCTCTTGCTTCCTTTGAAGATAATCATAGGAGAGCTTTTCATAAGTGGTTGAGAGCGTCTCATGAAGACTTTCAAGTTCTTGATACTTAGCATGAAGATTTTTTATGTCTTCAACTAAGGACTGTGAACGTGTCATTTCTGCGTCCAACAGGTCATCGCTTTTGTCTAACAGTTTTTGAGTATGTTCCATAGCCCTTTGTTGTTCAGTAGCAATTTTAGCAAGTGTTTTGTAGCTGGGTTTAGATTCACAATCAGAGTCATCTTCACTTGATGTTTGAAAGTAAGCATCGCGTGATTTTACCTTGGCATCTCGTGCCATGAAGCAGTAGGTGGGAGCAGGATCGTCCTTGTCATCATCAGCATTGGTGTGGGAGTCATTGTCTTCAGTGTTGAAGATGGACTTGGCAACGTAGGCAGTGGCTAGAGCCAGACTTGCAACACCAGAGTCGGATTCAGCTTCAGATTCCACCTCTGCCTCCTCAGAAGCAGACTCCTCCTCTGAATCCATTTCCTTGCCAACAAAAGCACGGGCCTTGCCAGATGAGCTCTTCTTATGAGATGAAGACTTTGATGTGGACTTGGAAGAAGACTTTGAAGATTTCTTTTTCTTCTTGTCATCAGAGTCATAATCCTTGCTCTTCTTCTTCTTCTTCTCGTTGTCCCACTAAGGACACTCAGAGATGTAGTGCCCAGGCTTCTTACACTTGTGACATGTTCTCTTCTTGTTGTCTTGAGTGGAAGCTTCATCATTTCTTGAACTGGATCATGAAGACTTTCTGAAGCCCTTCTTCTTGGTGAATTTCTGGAACTTCTTCACAAGCATAGCAAGATCCCTTCCAATGTCTTCAGGATCATCAGAACCGCAGTCAGATTCTTCTTCTTCAGATGAGGAAACAACTTTTGCCTTCAAAGCACGAGTTCGGCCATAGTTGGGGCCATAGATATCTCTTTTCTCAGAAAGCTGGAACTCATGTGTGTTGAGCCTCTCAAGTATATCAGACGGATCGAGAGTATTGAAGTCAGGAGGTTCTTGTATCATGAGGGCAAGGGTGTCAAAGGAGCTGTCAAGGGATCTCAGCAGCATCTTGACGATTTCATGCTTGGTGATCTCAGTGGCGCCGAGAGCCTGAAGCTCATTTGTGATGTCGGTGAGGCGATCAAACGTGAGCTGGACATTTTCATTGTCGTTTCTCTTGAAGCGGTTGAAGAGATTGCGAAGAACACTGATCCTCTGGTCTCTCTGTGTAGAGACGCCTTCATTGACCTTGGATAGCCAGTCCCAGACTAGCTTTGACGTTTCCAGAGCACTCACATGACCATACTGTCCTTTGGTCAAATGACCATAGATGATGTTCTCTGCAGTCGAGTCCAGTTGAATGAACTTCTTGACATCAGTAGGGGTGACACCTTCACCAGTTTTGGGTACGCCATTCTTGACGACATACCAGAGGTCGACATCAATGGCTTCAAGATGCATGCGCATCTTCTTCTTCCAGTAGGGATATTCAGTTCCATCGAACACGGGGCAGGCAGCGGAGACTTTGATTATCCCTGCAGTCGACATAGCTAAACTCCAGGTGGTTAAACCGAATCACACAGAACAAGGGAGTACCTTGCTCTGATACCAATTGAAAGTGCTAGTTATCGACTAGAGGGGGGGTGAATAGGCGATTTTTATCAAAGTCTTCAAAACATGGTAGTTTCAAAGACAAACAATAGAAATGACCTAATTGATATGCAGCGGAAGATAAACTACAACAAGCAAGCCATAGTCAAGTATGCAATAGTGTTAACGTACGAAGACTAATAGCAGCTAGGTAGTAGGATCAGGATGGAAGATAGTATGAAGCCAATCAACAATAGTAGTCAAGCAATGAAGTCAATCAGATAAAACAGATAAGCAATGACTTCACGAAGACAAACTCAAAGTAAAGGAGGGAAGAGATAGAACTAGTCACTTGTCGAAGACACAGGATTTGTTGGACCAGTTCCAGTTGTGGTGACAACTGTACGTCTGGTTAGGGAGGCTGAGATTCAACTCAGAAGACCGTGTCTTCACCTTATTCCCCTTGAGCTAAGGACACTTAGTCCTCGCCCAATCACTCTGGTAAGTCTTCAAGGTAGACTTCCAAACCTTCACAGACTTCGTTCACCCGGCAATCCACAATGACTCTTGGATGCTCAGAACGCGACGCCTAACCGGCTGGAGGATACACAGTCCTCAAGTGTAATAAGTCTTCAGGTCACACAGACAGAAAGACTTCAGTGATGCCTAACACTCTTTGGCTCTGGGTGTTTGGGCTTTGTCCTCGCAAGGATTTCTCTCTCAAAGGCTTCGAGGTGGGTTGCTCTCAAAACGACAAAAGCCGTAAACTAACTCTGAGCAGCCACCAATTTATGGTGTAGGGGGTGGGCTATTTATAGCCACAAGGCAACCCGACCTGATTTGTCCGAAATGACCCTGGGTCACTAAGGAACTGACACGGGTTCCAACGATCAGATTTCAAACACACACGGCAACTTTACTTGGGCTACAAGCAAAGCTGACTCATCCAGCTCTGGATAAGATTTGCTCTCATTGTCTTCGCTCGAAGACATATGATTTGGGTTGAGCATCACTTTAGTCACTCTGACTTAGTTCACTTGGACCCCACTTAACAGTACGGTAGTTCCTATGACTCAACACAGAAGAAAAGGAAACAAGGAAACAACTCAGTCTTCGCGCTCCACAGTCTTCACTCAATGTCTTCTCATGTCATAGACTTCAGTGTGAATATCTTCACACACCACCAATGTCTTCAATGTCTTCATACATTTTTAGGGGTCATCTCCGGTAGGTAAACCGAATCAATGAGGGACACTACCTGCGTTATCCTGCAATTCTCACAAACGCATTAGTCCCTCAACCAACTTTGTCGTCAATACTCCAAAACCAACTAGGGGTGGCACTAGATGCACTTACAATGCAATTCATGAAAAAATTAATAAGGGAAGAGAAGATTCACATGCAAATACACTATCTTGGACATCTTTTATGATTGTGAGCCCCAATCAAAATATTATATGCCAAATTGTTGACGTTGGACAAGGAAGACAACGTAATGATTTATGCTTGTTCATATTCACATAAAAGTTATATTGTCATAGATCCTTTAACATGTGGTGCTTGCTCCCCATCTTTGCTAGCCAAAAATTCCGCACTAAGTAGAGATACTACTTGTGCATCCAAAAACCTTAAACCCAAATTCATGCCTTGAGAGTCCACCATACCTACCTATGGATTGAGTAAGATCCTTCAAGTAAGTTGTCATTGGTGCAATAAGGCAATAAAAATTGCTTCTAAATGTGTTGGATCATTTAGTGTAAGATAAAATTGAGCGTTGTATGAACTTGTGATGGCAAAACAATAAAAGCGACAGACTGCATAATAAAGGTTGCCATCATAAGGGGTAATATAGCGTGACGTTCTTTTGCATTAAGGAATTTCACATACAAACAAATAAGCGCATGACAACCTCTGCTTCCCTCTGCGAAGGGTCTATCTTTTACTTTTATGTAAGAGTCAAAGTATTCTTCCCTAACCATGGGCAAACATCAGGCCGGGCTTTTAAAAGCCCGACCTTCATTTCTCAAGCCCGAGCCCGGCCCGAAGTCCGAAAGCCCGGCCTGAACGCTGTTTTTTAGTATGTGTACGTGCAAGCCCGACCTGAAGCCTGAAAGCCCGGCCCAAAAAATATAAAAAGAGAAGCCCGAGCCCATCCCGAACTACCTTTAGGGCTGCAAAACAAAGCCCGAGCCTGGCCTGAGTGTCAAGCCCGGCCTGGCCCGGCCCGGGTTTTCGGGCCGGGCTCGGGCCGGGCTGCCCATGCCCAGGTTTATTCTTCCCCATTCCTTTTTATTTTCTCTTTTTGCAAGCATCATGTGGTGAGGAAAGGTCTAGGCACATATATCCAGTTGGATATGGGTGGGCATGCATGAGTTATTATTGTTGACATCACCTTTGAGGTGAATACGTTGGGAGGCGAAAACTATAAGCCCCTATATTTCTATGTGTCCGGTTGAAACTTTTTACTCATGTGTATGCGTTGAGTGTTAGCAATCATAGAAGACTATATGATGGTTGAGTATGTTGACTTGCCAAAAGGCTCCGATACGGGACCCTTCCTGAAAAGATGATGAATTGTAGTTGCAAAGTTGACTTAGAACATAGTTTGTTGGTTTCCGATAGGGTTTATGCTTTTTTACTTTGATGTCATGATGAATTGTTACTTGTTCATGAGAAGCTATATGATGAAAGTTATGTGATAAAGTTTTATGTTAAAGTTTGTTATTGTCATAATAATATGCATGATGCTTCTATGTCCGTATTTTGTTTTTATCGACACCTCTCTCTAAGCACGTGGACATGTTTTTCGTTTTCAGTTTTCGCTTGAGGACAAGTGAGGTCTAAGCTTGGCGGAGTTGATACGTCCATTTTGCATCATGTTTTCCTACTATTATTTATAATGCTTTTATGCATAATAATGCTTTTTGGAGTAATTCTAATGCATTTTCTCTCATAATATGCAAGGTTCTCATAATATGCAAGGTTCTCATAATATGCTTTTTAGAGTAATTCTGGACCTAAAGAAGCTACGTCAGAGTCACCTATTATGCACATCTCCAAATGAGCTAAAAAATGATGAAAAATTGTTTTGGAATATGTGAAGAATATTGGAGCAAATAACTACCAGAGGGGGGCCACCAGGTGGGTACAACCCACCTGGGCGCGCCAGGCAGCCCAGGCGCGCCCTGGTCCTGGGCCCACCTACCATGCCCATCTTCTGGTATAAAGGTCATATTGACCTAGAAAAAATCAGGGGAGGACTTTCGGGACGAAGTGCCGTCGTCTCGAGGCGAAACTTGGGCAGGAGCACTTTTGCCCTCCGGCGGAGCGATTTCGTTGGGGGAACTTCCCTCCCGGAGGAGGAAATCATCACCATCGTCATCACCAACAACTCTCTCATCTTTGGGAGGGCAATCTCCATCAACATCTTCAACAACACCATCTCCTCTCAAACCCTAGTTCATCTCTTGTGTTCAATCTTTGTACCGGAACCTTAGATTGGTACTTGTGGGTGACTAGTAGTGTGATTAAATCTTGTAGTTGATTACTATATGGTTTATTTGGTGGAAGATTATATGTTCAGATCCATTATACTATTTAATACCCCTATGATCTTGAGCATGATTATCATTTGTGAGTAGTTACTTCTGTTATTCAGGTCACGAGAGAAGTCATGTTGCAAGTAATCATGTGAACTTGATATGTGTTCGATATTTTGATGATATGTATGTTGTGATCCCCTTAGTGGTGTCATGTGAACGTCGACTACATGGAACTTCACCTTATTAGGGCCTAAGGGAATGCATTGTGGAGTAGTTATTAGATGATGGGTTGCTAGAGTGACAGAAGCTTAAACCCTAGTTTATGGGCTACTTCGTAAGCGACCGATTTGGATCCAAAAGTTTAATGCTATGGTTAGATTTTATCTTATTTTCTCATAGTTGCGGATGCTTGTGAGAGGGTTAATCATAAGTAGGAGGTTTGTTCAAGTAAGAACAACACCTAAGCACCGATCCATCCACATATTAAAATATCAAAGTAGCGAACACGGATCAAGCTAACATGATGAATGTGACATGGTGAAATTCCCTTGTACCCTCAAGAACGTTTTTCTTATTATAAGAGACCGTTTTGGCCTGTCCTTTGCCTCAAAAGGATTGGGCTACCTTGCTGCACTTTTGATACCGTTACCGTTACTTGTCCGTTACAAATTATCTTGCTATCAAACTACCTGTTACCGACTATTTCAGTGCTTGCAGAAAATACCTTGCTGAAAACCACTTGTCATTTCCTTCCGCTCCTTGTTGGGTTCGACACTCTTACTTATCGAAAGGACTACGACTGATCCCCTATACTTGTGGGTCATCAACCGCAGAGTTGAATAGAAATGTTTTTGACGTCTCGAATGCGCTAAGTTATGACCCCAGAATCGTGGAGGGTGACAACAAAATGAGGGAAGCGATGAAGGTAACTTTAAGCTCATAGCATTCTGTTCGAGCAACCACAAATTTGATCCATGTCACGTTCTTACTTATTTGCAACCCTAAACCTAATCCAAGCCATTCTCTTCTTTTTTTGCAGAAGATCATGAACCGTTGCCGCAGGCTAGCGGGCATGCTTGGGTGCGCTGCCTCGGTTGACATGCATGCTCCTGCTCCTCGTGGGTCGACACGTGCCCTGGCTTCATCGAGCCACGCCGGCGGAGGTTCCTCTAGCCATGCCGCCTCGTCGTCTCGCATTGTTGACGAGACCGAGGAAGAAGATGATCAAAGAGAAGAGGACAAGGTGGAAGAGGGAGAAGAAGAAGGAGGTGACGATGAAGGAGGTGATGAGGAGGAGTACGACGACGATGACGAACCTCCACCGACTCAGGCAACCCTGGAGAAGAGGGTTTCTCATCCACACGAGGATGTTTTGAGTCCATCACCGTTCCAGAAAGAACGCCCTCGTTGTCGCCCGAACAAGCCGGACGAAGGCTGCTCGAAGAAAAACGAGGAGCGTGCCGCCAAGAGAGGGATGGGGGGGGGGACTAGTTCGTGTTGAACTCACTTAGTTAAAGTAGTTGTGCCATGTTGAACTACTCGGTGTTGTCTTATTGCTACCTTTTTTTGCTATGTTGAATCATATTTCATATGTTCAACTTATTGGATATGACCATTTGCTATCTATAATGTGTGAGGTCATCATATTTTCATATGCTGTTGTTGTGTGTTTATCTATGGCACTGTGCAAAGTTATATATGTAATTCAAATGGTCAAGTTCTTGTAGAAAATTTAGGGAGAGAAGCTACAGCTAGGAACCATGGCGGTAGGATCTCACAACTTACCGCCATGTCCCATGACGCTAGGTTGTGAAAACCTACTGCAAAAAAGCCCCCAGTTTCGCTTACAAAACTGTGTCGCGCCTGCCACACCCTACCGCTGCGGGGGATGGCGGTAGGATGTGATAACTACCGCAAAAAGAGGCCCGTTTTCTGTCACAGAAAGCTGGCGCCAGCACAGATCCTACCATGAAGTGTGTGGCGGTAGATTTAGGTACCCTACCGCCGTCTACCCCGACGATAGAGCAGCTAGGACACGTCAACCCGCAAACAGCTGGTTGACGGGGCGGGCGTTAACCTACCACCAGGGGGCATGGCGATATCCTGTTATACCCTACTGTCATAGGTTCCGGCGGTAGGATAAGAGTTAGATCTGAAAAAAATCGAACCAGAGTCAGATCCTACAGAACTGGGTGAAAATACGAAATTTTACCAAATTTGGCCAAGCGGTGCAAATGAGTCGGAAGGAAATGACAAGTGATGTGCACGAGGCGGGCTGGAACGTGGAAGGAGAGGGGACACGCGTAGGCAGGAGCTGGCGTGGACGGAAGTGAAGCGAGGAGTTAGCAGCTAGTGACTGGTGTCGTGATGACGGTACTAGTACAGATCTGACTGACGGGAGGGGATTAGTTTAGAGGTCACGACAGCAGCATGGCATCAGCAGTAAAAAGCCTAAAAAGGTCGTCACATGGACGAGGCTGAGCCACCCAGCACAGCACATCCCAGCTTTGCTTTGCTTTGCCTCGCCTTTTTCCCTTTCCGCTTTCGGCTCACGAGCTTCACACCCAGGCTGCTGCTGCTGCGATGCCACTGAGACCGAGCGGAGTAATTTTGCCGTGCATCGCCGGCAGGTGGATTCTGTTTTGTCTCGGTTATTAAGTCTGGTTTTGGTCGGTGAGAATCTGGTGACGCCTAGACTAGTTAGCCATACCTCTCCTGCTGGAGAGTGGGGAACTGGAGATGCTACTGCGGCCTTCTCATTTGATGCGATTTAAACGGGCACAAAATACTACTAGCACGCGGCCGAAAGAGGGGGAGGAACCCACGAGCGAAGCCGGCAGGCGGTTGAGGCCTTGGGCGTTGACGCGGCAACAAAGAAAGGAACAACACGAGGGATCGGATGGCGCCTAATCTCCAACCGCGCAACCGGCCATGCATCAGCCGCAGCCCGATCGCTGCCGTCCGTCGAGGACACGTTTCGGCATCCTGTGGCCCGGGGAGGTTGGGCTGCTAGGCTGGCCAAGTGGCTTCCGTTCCGTGGCATTAATTACGACGCAACAGAACCCAACGGAGCGGCGACGACGGCGACGTCGCACACAGGGGCGGGATGACGGGACTGCCCCTCTCCTCTCCTCTCCGGATGGAGTAATGGATGTGGGTGGTGTGGTGGTTGCACTGTTCCAGGTGGTGCCGTGAGCCCAACAGCACACCACAGCACAGCCCCTATGGGAATAGGATACCCATCATATATGCTCGCGCCCGTCCTTTCCTGGGGGTTGGCTCTCCTTGGCCATGGAGGGAGGGAGGGAGGGAGTTGGTTCGGGACCAGCCACCTACCATGGAAACCATCCACCGCTCCTACACCTAGTATCCCTAATCCAGGGTTAGTTAAATCACTTCACTTTTCAGTCAAATCAAAACCACCAACAGGTTAGTAGTACTGGTTAGAATGGTGGAAAAATGCCACCTGTCCACTCTATCTATCCATCTAGAGGCGAATATACTCGCACAAGTAACTAAATCCGAGTCAAGCCAACATTGGTCTCGGGTGACACAGCGGTCTCTGTCATCTCATGCAGGCGCGACACGTGGCGAGCTAACCTAGGAGTAGTTCATTCAATCAAGAAAAAGGGGGAGCTGGAATTTACTTGTGTGTTTTCGCAAGCACCTTTTGGGCCAACTGTCCGTCCGTCCCAGGTGGTAGGATAGTAAATGTCACATGCAGGTGAGGTGAGGTGAGCAACTAACCCCACCTCCACCCTCCCTCGTGTCACACAGGCGAGAGGAGAAGGAAAAGTCCCACCAGAAACAAAGAAAGACAATGGGCGAGGAGTGGAGAGGCCGAGGGGCAGGACGGGGAGAGAGAGCGCGCGGGGGACGCGGTTCCGTTAGCGTCAGTTCTGGTGGAACCAACTCCAACGCCAACGCCAACGCCAACGCCGCTCCCATGACCTCGTCGCCTCCCTCTCCCTCTCCCTCTCCTCCTCCAACCCGACGCAAAAAAAGGAAAGCGAAAATAAAGGGAGAGGGATAGAGAAAAGCGTGGGCGACGGGTACAAGTGGGGCTCTCTCGTCTCCCTTCTCTGCGGTTTCCCCATATCACCCTCCCCGCCTCTCCCCCACAGCCAGAGACCAGAGACCCGTTCCGTCCCGTCCCGTCCCGTTCCCTTCCTCTTCCGGCGACCCCCTCCCTCGCCGGCAACCCCCGCGGTGGGCCCCCCATTGCTGGCCCTCAATTGCGCCAGTACCCCCGCCTCCACCTCCAGCCCCCGCTCCCGCGTACCTCGCGCGGGAAAATAACCGACGGGAGGAAGGAAAGAGGGCCGCGCCGCGCCTGCCGGCTTCGGTTGGGCCGGGAGGGACCCCCGCCGCCGCCCGCTCGTCCGGAGGGGAATGCGGGACCCGTGCCGCCGGGGAATTCTCTAGACGGGCCTCCGCAACCGCGCCGCGCCCCGCCGGAGTCATGGTGAGTCGCGAGATCTGCCTCCCTCTGTAATTTCCGCTTCCGTCGCTCGTTCCATCTTCCTTCGCGCCTTTTCTCCTTCCTCTTCCTCTTCCGCCGCTGCCTTAATTAATGCGTGTTCGTGGTCGGTTACTGTTCGATTCCTCTCTCGTAGGCTAGAATTCGAATCACCGCGTCGTTTTCCCGGTAAATTTCGTCCCCCCTTGCCGAACAATTCATGGATTCCGCCACGAGCCACGCCAATTGGGAGAATTATTCAGAGTTACGCAGGAATCCGCGTCCGTTGAATTACTCGCATGCCTGCTGTTTCTGCGTCTCCGTGAATTCCAAGGGCGTCAATGTTGGAAAACCAGGAGGAACTATTTTTTTATGCCATCTCTTTGTTTTTGGATTTGTTCATAGGTATCATCATCACCGTATGAGCTGTATTAATTTGGCCTCGCGCCCTCGCCTCGTTAGGATTAGAAGTCAAACACACCAGCTGGGCTTCTACCAGTATATTTCTTCCTTTTCCCCTCTCCTTTGGGCTAAGTAAGATGCTCGTGCTAAATCACTACTGTAGTAGTACTCCAAGTTAAGTTTAGGCTGTCCTATTCCTTGCCGTGTGGGGTTGCATTCCATTGTTCGGCAAGCGCCAAGCAGGCAGTGGCATCTTCCTCCCCTTTTCCACAAGTTTCTACTCCAATGGTCGTACCGCATGTGCGTAATTATACCTTTGACCAAGTCTACAAATTAGTACCCTTTTTCCTCTTCCTTTCTTCCCGCCGATTTTTCTACAGTATGTAGAACCTCACTCAATCGTTGTGCTTGCGATTTAATGGCCGTGGATTCGAAATTTATGGATTTGTTCTTATTAAAGAGACCGTTATTCTTAAAGCAACGAGCATTTCTATGAATTGCTGCTACGAGATACAGTAGGACTTTTTATACCTCGAATATAGAACGGCTCTGGATAAATTCAGTGGCAGACTGATTGCGACGGTTGGTCGTGCCAGGGAAGCACCCGCGTGGAGGATATCAATGTGCCGTGTTTGATTCCATGACTATTGCTTTCTTGACTTGGCTGGGAGTTGCCGCTCTTTCGGTTCCACCTATGACCAATTCGTGGCATCCAAACTATTGGTGCTAATATTGACCCTGCTGTCTTTGTTGGTCAATGCCGGCTTGCAAGTTATAAATTGCAATGCTGCATGTGCTTCTTCACTCTCTGATGTATCTAGCTATGTCTTAGGTGGAGGGACGGAACTGTCTCCCTGCAGAGGTCAGGAATGGGCTCGAGACTCTGAAGAAGAGGAGACTTGAGAGGATGCGTTTGAGTGCTCAGATAGACGCCGGTGACAATCCTGCCATGGCTGCGAGGAGCGGCGGGGATTCACTGCGGACTCCTGCAAACTGTGGGGTGAGATTGCATGCCAACAACGTTGCTGCGGGTTTACCTAGCACTAGCAGTGCCCAGAACAATAATCCATTCGCAAAGCGCAAGGTGGACAAGTTCAATATGTCTAACCTAGAGTGGATAGACAACATACCAGAGTGCCCTGTGTATTGTCCCACCAAGGAGGAATTCGAGGATCCCATTGCGTATATACAGAAAATTTCCCCAGTGGCTTCAAAATATGGTACACCTTCCGTTTAACTCAAACCCATTTTTCTGCCAGTGTATTACCGAATGGATGAATAAATAATGACCATGCCATCTTTTTCTCCAGGCATTTGCAAAATTGTGGCTCCTGTAAGCGCTTCTGTGCCTGCTGGTGTCGTGCTGATGAAGGAACAACCTGGTTTTAAGTTCATGACTAGAGTTCAGCCGCTTCGTCTTGCTGAATGGGCTGAAGACGACACGGTCACTTTTTTTATGAGTGGACGGTGCGCTACTCTCTGTCTATTTCAGTACCTATTTAGTTTGCCTTCCAAGTCTCATCACATTTTTCACGATTCTGCAGAAAGTACACTTTCAGAGACTACGAGAGAATGGCCAACAAAGTGTTCTCTAAGAAGTATTCCAGTGCTAGTTGTCTCCCTGCTAGGTACGTGGAGGAGGAATTCTGGCGTGAAATCTCTTCTGGAAAGATGGATTTTGTTGAATATGCTTGTGATGTTGATGGGAGTGCCTTCTCTTCTTCTCCTCACGATCAGCTTGGGAAAAGCAACTGGAACCTCAAGGTAAAAGCTCGTGCTCTCTCTCTCTCTCTCTCCCTTTCTCCCTGTGTGTGATGTTAGCTACGTGACAGTCTTATTGATGTTCTCCTCTGTGCTTGTAGAATTTTTCACGGCTCCCCAGTTCTGTGCTGAGACTTCTGCAGACGCCAATTCCAGTATGTAACCTATTCCTTGCTTATTTATGTTTTAATACATTCTTAATATGGATTCGTTGTGATTGTAATTACTCTGATCCAAAACAGGGAGTGACAGATCCAATGCTGTATATCGGTATGCTCTTTAGCATGTTTGCATGGCATGTCGAAGATCACTATTTGTACAGGTACTCATCCTCATTCTTATTATTGATCATGGCTATTCCTCGTTCCTTTTTTATGGACAATTTTCTAAAAAATTTATCACATAACCAGCATAAATTATCATCATTGTGGGGCATTTAAGACATGGTATGGGATACCAGGCGATGCTGCTCCTGGTTTTGAAAAGGTGGCAAGCCAGTATGTGTACAACAAGGATATTTTGACTGGTGATGGAGAGGATGCGGCTTTTGATGTTCTGTTAGGGAAGACAACAATGTTCCCCCCAAATATCTTGTTAGACCACAATGTTCCTGTTTATAAAGCTGTGCAGAAGCCTGGAGAGTTTGTTATAACATTCCCTCGTTCATACCATTCAGGTTTCAGCCACGGTATGTATAGTTTCTTCTATCTTCTCCTTGATAGTTTCCGCATGCAGACTATATTTCTAAGCAATGTTTGAATAACCCAGGTTTCAATTGTGGAGAGGCTGTCAATTTTGCTATTGGCGACTGGTTTCCTCTGGGCTCTCTGGCTAGCAAACGCTATGCACTTCTGAACAGAACACCCTTTCTTGCACACGAGGAGCTACTTTGTCGTTCTGCAATGCTTCTGTCTCACAAACTGAGTGATCCAGAAACAATTAATTCTGAACATCCATACACTCAATATTGTGTGAAGTCTTCCTTTGTGAGGTTGATGCGACTGCAGCGGCGCACACGCAGCTTACTCGCTAAAATGGGTTCTCAGATATACTACAAGCCAAAAATGTATTCGAACCTATCCTGTAGCATGTGCCGGCGTGATTGCTATGTTACACATGTGTCATGCGGATGCACCTTTGATCCTATCTGCCTTCATCATGGTAGGAAATCCTGACATTGCTGTTTCTCTAGCCTTCCCCTGAAGTTTGTATTTTATCTGACTGTTTGTTTGTTGGAGTACAGAACAAGAACTGCGGAGCTGCTCTTGTAAATCTGACCGGATTGTCTACGTCAGAGAGGACATACTGGAGTTAGAGGCTCTATATAGAAAATTCGAGCAGGATATTCGCCTGGATAAGGAAACAAGTGCTAATGTCTCGTATAAGCAAGCTGCGATTTCTGATATTGGTGTCTATCATGGTCCATCAGTTGGGACTAACCAGGACATAAGCAACAGTGAAGCAAACTTGCTAGAAGCAAATGCTGCTGACGGTGGAAAGAGCTCTCCTGCAACTTCAACGTTGACATCTTTTGCACATCGTGATGGGTCTCTGCCTGCAGAACCAAAGGTCAGTTTACCGCACTCGTATCAAATCTTGTTTCCAACTGTTGTCTTTCAGTTTGAGGTAACGATACTGTTGTTTTTCAGGTCCATGCAGCTCGAACCGACCAAATTTGGTCAATTACTAAGCTGTCCGTAAAAACATCGTCAGTGGATGGAAATGGTGGCAATTCATCCTGCATGGCTGATGTTTGCAATGAAATTAGTTCCTGCAATGCTTCACCCATGGAATATAGTGGCAATTCTGATTCTGATTCTGAAATCTTCCGAGTCAAGCGCAGATCCAGCATATTAGGAAGACCTGCTCCTGACACAGAGACAACAAACTTCTCTGAACAGAAGGTATGCTCCAGTTTGATCCACGAAATTTGGAACAGATTCTCAAAGAGAGGAAGCCAATCTATTTTTACTCGCGCATCTGACCCTGTAGCCACAATTTTGATTATTTTTGTCACTGCCAGCCTGGTGAACTGCTGCTTCCTTGCCTACCTCATGTGCTGATAAATTGTTAGGCTTAGGCGTGTATCATATTATAGGTTACTGAACGCGTGATTGGTAATTGAGAAGCAACTGAGAATCCATGGATTTTGTGTAGGTTTGTTACACTGCATATTTTGTTTCTGATATATATAAATACTGTTTACTCAGGTTCTGAAGCGGCTGAAGAAGGCATCCCCAGAAACACAACATGACAATAAGCGACCTGAAGAATACTCTGCGCGTACTTCAGTTCCCTCAGTTAGTATGAGGCACAATAAGTCAAATTCTGCCTCTTCTGAGGAAGATAGAGAGGACATGGTTCCCATTGCCTGGAGGATGAAGCTGCGGCAGCTGGAAGCTCAACAAGGCGACGCCAGTTATGCCGCGCAGCAGTCCAAGGTGTATCCATCTACCAGCAGCTGTTCCCAGCAGCAGTCGAAGGTGTATCCATCTGCCAGCAGCTGTTCCCAGCAGCAGTTCGCGGAGGCAACTAAAGACGCAGCCTCCTCAGAGGTCCGGCCAAAGCGGGTGAAGATCCGGTTGCCTCGTAGCGCCAACAGGCTGGTCGAGCAGCAGCAGCAGCAGCAGCAGGGCAGTTCAGGCCAGAGATTTGCAGTGGATGACAAGCCACCTGGGTTTTGGCATACGATTTAGGGTAGCCGACTCTCAGGTGCTAACAACCTCGACAGATAGGACTCAATTCTCTTGCATTTTGGTTAGCACAGATGCTGACTGACTGTGTTTAGAAAGGAGAGGAGGATAGGGCTGATTGCTTGGTTAATCCATTCTTTGTGCAGCAGGGCCTCCAATTTGAGGCCGGCCTAGGTAGGCACACGGTTATTAGAAGACAAGACGATTGTTCATCACGTTGTTTAGAGGCTTCCTCTGAGTCACCGCTTGCTGGCTGCTCTTTGATGCCTGTATTGCCTGTGACGGAACTGGGCCTCTCCATTCTGCAAGTGTTTTCTTTTGCTTAGCAGCTGTGTACCTTATCTGCTTCTGCGCGGGCACTCCTGCTGCTGGAGCCACCTATCTCTTTTCCCAATTCTGTCACCTCACGGTGCCATTACTGACACATGATAGAGATCTTGAAATTACTACCTTGGCGATAACTTACTACTCTGTAAAGAAAAATAAGAGCGTACAAAGGAGCACTTAGTGTGCAGCACATGATTTTATAATCAACCCTATTATTGTTATACTCCGGTATAAAAGAAGAACACGAGGGGATTATTCAGAGAACCCAAAGCATATGCTTAATCTCTTCTTCGATCTGCGATTGTACCATCTTCCAGTTTGCTGGCTCCCCCATTATACAGTCCTGCATACCCCATGAAACGCGTCTACACAAAGCAAATCAAAATAAACAGGCGACACATTTTTTGCATTCTCTGTCTGTGCTGAGATGTTAATCATGAACAAAACACCCACCATATAATACTTCCATTGCGGGAGTATGGTACCGCATGTTTCTTGTTCGGGAGATGACATGCTATGATTCTATGGGATGTCTTTCACGCTTCATATAGCGTAGTTCACTAGTTAAATTAAATAGCCCTGAACCACATGTCTAACTAGTCTCTGAAAGCTCCTATGAGCATATCGGAGTTGGATATTTGTTCATTAATGTACTGCAAACTCCCCCTTTGTGAATCCACTCCATCTTTTAGACACGACATAATGTTGGAAAATCTGGAGCTTGTCATGTCGTTGAAAATAATCAGCTGAGGTTATCTGTGTCCCTATAGTTCACCGATACAAACGGAGAGGTGGAGCTGAGACTGGACATTGGAAAGCTTGGCATCGAGAGTTCAAGAGATGTTTTTGTTGACGTCGATGACATGTCCCTGCTCATCAGAGCCAAGTCTGATGGAACACTGAGGACTTTGATGAATGTCGGCACGCTATTCGACAGGGTTAAGTCTTCTGAGACGATATGGTATGTACTGCTAGCTCAGTAGCGGGCTCTTGCCTGTGAGGATTCATCTGTTGACTCGTTACACTGTTACAGGTTCATCGATGAGGATCAGTTGGTGGTGAATCTGAAGAAAGTCGAGCAAGAGCTGAAATGGCCCGACATTGATGAATCCTGGAAATCTCTCACTGCTGGGATCACACAGTTATTGGCAGGTATTAGCGTTCACATAGTTGGCGACTCCACGGATATCAATGAGGCGGTCGCCAAAGAGATCGCTGAGGGCATCGGGTGCGTGCATCGCTGTGCTATTACAGAAACTACTTGACCAATTGCATCCTTGTTTCTGCTGCGCCTTTTTTTTACCAATATATAGATATATGTCCTACTCTTAGATTCGCTGCCACAGATACTACCACAATTGTTGGTTCTACAGCAGATGAGGCCCCTGAAATGTGTTTAGCTGCGTGTTTGCAGGTATCTTCCAGTTTGCACAAGTGAGCTGCTAGAGAGTGCCACTCAAAAGTCTGTTGATACCTGTACGTCATTTTGGTGCTAAAATACGTATTCATTTCGGTGCTAAAATAGAACATACTACTCCGTCTCATAATATAAGACGTTTTTTAACACTATATTAGTGTAAAAAAACGTCTTACATTATGGGCGGAGGGAGTAGATCATTGCCGCTGCAGTGAGTTAACTACATGTATTACCTGTAGGGGCGGCCTCGGAAGGAGTGGACTCTGTAGCTGAAGCGGAGTGTGTTGTCCTAGAAAGCCTTAGCAGGTCGAGTTTTCTCTATTTTTGGGAGCTTCTTGGCTTGCTTTGGTTGATCACTTGCCATGCTAAAAATGTGTGTGTTGCAGCCATGTCCGTACCGTGGTAGCGACTCTGGGTGGCAAGCAAGGAGCAGCGAGCAGGTTCGACAAATGGCAGTATCTTCACTCCGGGTTCACAGTGTGGTTGTCGGTGTCGGAGGCCGGTGGTGAGGAAGGAAGCCTTTCGCTTGGTTGATGATTGTTTGGTTCTTCCGTGCTGACCTGCTGCTATGCGTGCAGATGAAGCCTCTGCCAAAGAGGAAGCCCGGAGAAGCGTTAGCACTGGGAGCGTGGCTTATGCAAAGGCGGATGTGGTGGTGAAGCTGGGTGGATGGGACCCGGAGTACACGCGGGCTGTGGCACAGGGCTGCCTTGTTGCCTTGAAGCAGCTCACCTTGGCAGACAAGAAGCTAGCAGGTAAAACACCAGCCGCCTCATGCTACATTTGGGCCCTGTTTGGTAATCACCGCACTCCCGGAGTCTGCGGAGCGGGGAAACTGCAACTCCACCGTTTTGAACTGCAGCTCCGCCAACTCCGCTTGCGGAGTTGTGGAGCGAACAGCGCCTTAGATTCCCTTTCATTAGGTGCATATCTGCAAGAAAATTGACATCAGTGTTGGAATGGCAGGGAAGAAGAGCCTTTACATCAGGCTAGGCTGTCGAGGGGACTGGCCAAACATCGAGCCACCCGGCTGGGATCCTCAATCAGATGCCCCGCCCACCAACATCACCAACATCTAGTCCAGCTTCAAGAGCCTTTTTTTTTCCTTTTTCGAGACATTATTCGTTGCTTATGGATGTACACATGCCCGTGCAAAACATTCAAGCCTCAGACAGCCATACTCTTATTCAGGACCAAGAGTATGAAATGACAACCGATCCACCAACGGACGCACGCGAGAATAAACACAGAATTAAGAAAATTGACAGAAAATGATGATTATTTATAACTAAAACTCAATGTTGATTGGACAAAAACCAAACTAGGAGGGTAAACAAGGATTCTTCTCCCTTGAAACCATCTTAGGTTCACAAGTATAACAGTTTCCTCTTTGCAACTACTAAAACAGACAGACAGAGCGGCAGATTCATACAGACGCAAATAAACTCAGAAGACTACATTCCTTTCCAACTCATGATAACAAGTCGACCAGTTCCTTCCTCCAATCCACCATGGTCACTGACCTCATGCCTTGGCTGGAGCATCTGCTGCTTCTCGCTTCACCATCGGAGGCAACTGTTAAAAGTAAAACACAAGCTTATACTTAGATTAACTAAATGTTGCTATCCTATAGTGCCACAGGAGCACAATCTTGTGTGTTAAACGGGCAGACAATGAATCAGGAGCTAACAGCGCCTCAGAAGAAAGAAGGTCCACACCTTATCTTGGAGCCGAATTATTGTGGATACCAGCATTCTGTCACCAACTATGAGCCGCAGCCTCTTCACTAGGTCAATTCTGCTTATTTTCTTGGCCTGGTATGAACACAAACACAAGTCAACTCAGGCTCCAACAAGAAGGGGAAGGCCAGTTTTCAATCAAGAACACAACAACCAAGAACTGATGAATGGCAGACCTTGAATTCTTCATAACAGTTATTGATCATGTCCATTTTCTCGCGAGGAAGTTTGGTTGAAATAGCTGCAAATAACATGGAAAAAGGCATCCAAGGTGTACTTGGAGCTTTTGCCATTGATCCTCCTAACATGGGGGCTTCATACTGACCACCCAATGCTGGAGATGCCTCAAGATTCATGTCCTGTTTCCACACAAAAGAGCGGTGTCAACTGGTGTTTTGTGACTCACCCAACATAACTGACATGACATGGTTAATAACAGGAAACTTATCATATTTGGAGATTTCTATCAAACATTAAGACTACAATCAGCTCGAAGTTATAATCTCATAATGGAAGCACAGGTCAATTGTTGAGTCAGACACGCAATCTGAATAACTGCATGCTCCTGCTGCTCCAACAGTGGAACTTGTCTGTATGAGAACAGAAGTTGACTCTAGTATGACAGTACCATCTTTATCAACTCCCAATGTAAAGAACCTCACCTGTGATACACTGTCGGCCGAACTTGGACTCAAGACCAGTGAGGCATCAGATGAATCCTGACAATCTTCTTGTGTGAAGAGGGAATCTGAAACAAAGTGAGAAAGCTGACTTGTAAGAAAATTTAGATTGACATTTGTTATGAACGGAACAAAGCTAAATTAAATTAAAATTCTAAAATGATGGCACAGCAGTTGCGATTAATTACCTTTGGCTTTAGATGGCAATTTGATGGTGACTACAAATTCAGAATAGATGTGACTATTCAGATTCATATCCCATACGATGTAATGCTGCGGGTTTTTAAGTTCATCTACACCGCTATCAAAATACTCGTTACTAGGCTGGTGCTGCTTAGATCCATGGTGAACTATTTCTACGTTCCCCATTACAACCCGGCACAGCATCATATAGATGATGCCATTTTCATCAACATCAGAGTAATTCACACTGCAGAAAGTAGTACAAAATGTTGAATTTTTGCAATGGTTAGGGAAGAAATATGTCAAGGAATAGAAACAA
This sequence comes from Triticum aestivum, assembly GCF_018294505.1. Taxonomy (NCBI): domain Eukaryota; kingdom Viridiplantae; phylum Streptophyta; class Magnoliopsida; order Poales; family Poaceae; genus Triticum; species Triticum aestivum. The sequence goes on along the minus strand of NC_057795.1, from coordinate 388,258,862 downwards.
ATAGACAAAAAGTGCAGTGGTAAGTTGACAACTAAAAACATGCGAACATGCAAGTGGAAGTAAATAAATAGTGCCAGAAACTATTTATCTACAAATAAGGGAACACATATGGCAAGATAAGACAGATGTGAATATATACTTCACAAAGATGATGGAGGGGAGTAGATGCTCAGAACATTCAGAGTAAGTTTTTTGCCAGCAAATGATACGAGACAGGAGCACATACCAGTTAATGGAGCAGTTAGCTGGTGCAAGGAGTACGCCAGTTCCATAGGGTGGACACCTAGTGGGCTTTTTAATTTGCAAGGTGCCATTCAGCATCATTTCATCCACAGCAGCTTTCGAGCAAGGAAGCCAAGCATAACGCACATTTGCATTACCATGCTGAGATTTAGTAATCTCTGCCTGCTTTTGGAAGAGATTATAGCGGTCTTCTCTATAATTATTCAAGAATGGCGTTCGGTGGATTCCAATAATATCCTTGGAACCAATAGCAGTACCCATTCCCTGCAGCAACATCTTCTGCACAACAGAGGTAGTTCCTTGAGCACGTGATTGCCCGCCCAGCTTATCTTGCTGTGGTTGACAACTAAAGACTGCAGGCAGCGAAGTGTGTGGTTCATTCTCTCCCACAGTTTCTCTATGATCACAATTTATTTTCCTGATGATACCCTTCTCGGCTCTAACTCTCTTATCACTGGAAACCTCTTCAGTACTGGACTCAAAGTTTGAGCTTTCTGCGGAACTCTCTGATGCTCCATACTGGTCATTTATTTCACGTGCCCCATTAGGCTCAGCTCTAACATAGACATGATCTCCATTGCCGAGATCTTTCCTCCTATATACTATCTGATCTTCAATAAGAACTTCTGGGAAGTAACGCCTTCCATTGTCATCAATCCAGGCGATTGGCCTCTGAAGACCTGACTTTGAGTCAATGAATGTCATGTGGACAAAGTCCAGCAAAAATAGCTGGTTCTGGTATCCTACTTCTGTGATGGTCTTCTTTGTCCGGAAATCAACTTGAGCCAGCTTGACAATTTTTTCTGGAAATTCTTTCCAGTTGCCACTTTGGCGGAGCAGAATACGCTTAGGTGATGCACTGGTCATGTAGTTCTGATAGCTCTGTAAAATCTGCCTGTTAAAGTGGCACGCGATGTTCGCCTTGCGATCTTCACCAACATACAGCCTGATATCAGAGTTTCCAGTAGGATGCTGATGCGATTGAGAGGTGTGGCAGGCATCAGCATGATATGCAGCGGGGCTGTCCCGCTTCCTCTTGAGGCTAACTATATTCTGTCCACATTTAGCCAACACCTTTTCGTTCATCGCAGCCATTGTAGCAAGCAGAAATGAACACCAAGCAGAGACTAATTCCTTCTAGCAAACTGAACCCCAACAAGTCTAATATTTACACTAAGCTAATGGAGGAACCTCTGAGCATAGACTACTTCAATATCGACGAGCAGAAAAAGAATATCGGTCGGGTGAGATAAGGGCAAAAGAGTAGGAAACCTGAAAAGGGAAGTTAACCGGTCTTATAAGCGACGAACAGAAAAAGGACAAAAAAAAACTAGAATATCTTAAAGCAAGCAAACAGAATATATGCAAATCAAAGATCTCAGTACTCTGTCGGCAGCTAAACCTACGAGTAAATTCCCCAAAACTATCATGTTACATTAGCACGACGAACGATGAACTAGATAAAATAAAATAAAAAGCAAAATACTTCAATATGGGATTATCCATTGATTTGCACCCATAAAGTCCTCATATGCAGAAACCACCATTTAGCGCGCTTGAGTTCAGTCATATTTAGCGCGCTTGAGACAGCTATTGCATTAATTGGGCTCAGAAATTACAATTATCACCCGGAACTATCATGTATTCATTTTGCGCGCGAAAATTAAGCTTCGTAAACCCAATATTTGAAGCAGCTTGCCTAATCAGAAGAACACGTGATACAGGGCTTTAAAAAACCTACTGCATTAATTGGGCTCAAAATTTATAATTATCACCCCAAACAAACATATATTCATCTGCGCGCGAAAAATGCTTCGTCGACCAAATATTTGAACAGCTGGCCTAATGAGAAAATCACATGATATATGGTTTGAAAAAAACCTAGTGCGTTAACTGGGCTCAGAAATTACGATTATGACGCAGAACTATCATCTATTCGCCTGCGCGCGAAAATATGCTTCTTAAGCCAAACATTATTTGAAACAGCTAGCCTAATCAGGAAATCACATGAAGCAAAAGGCAAAGGATGACTCAAGTTGAATCTAGCAAAGTTATGATGAAAATAACTAGGTACTCCCCACACAAACAAGACAGAGATAAGCTAACGCAGAACTGACAACAAAGATCAAATTTTTAATATTTAGTGAGTCAAGGGTATACGGAATCCACTTGGTAAATCCTAAATCTACAACTTTAGCAGTCAACAAGAAGCTTCCCGGTGCCACAGATGATCGAAACCGAACAAGAAAACCTATCTGATTCTCACAAGAGAAAATTCACCAGATCGAACATAGAGATATAAAATTATCACACACGGCCTAACAATCGGGCGGGTCGCGTAGATCCATACAAGGGGCGAGCCGAATCGATCGATTCACCGACCGACGCTTACCTAGGGTTAGCGGCAGCATCAGCAGGGGTCACGGCGGAGGATATTGAGCGGTTCATCTTGCCCGATCTAACCCCCTGTCACCCCCCCTAGGACTCCCCTACGGAGCCCACTTTATCCCCCGGCTACGATTGCCGGAGCTACCCCGCCGAAGATGCTCCCCTCGGCCGGCGGCGAGACGTGGCTGGTCAAAGCAAGGACTCGGCTCGGAGAATCGCTGCGGCGGCGGCAGAGGGGCGGGGGCGGGGGCGAAGGCGAGAGGAAGGTCGGGGTAGAGGAGCCGTGCGGCGGTGGGGGAAATATTATTGGGCGGAGAAATAACGCGGGTCCACGCCTTTGTCGTGCCCACTTGCGACCTTATTGTGCTCCACCCACCGCCTCCGCGGCCGACACGCGGGGTCCCGGCGCGGGTCGGGCCCGCCTGGCGGTGGGGCGGGGTGCGCTAAACTTGGATGCCAAGTTGCGTGGCCGGAACGATTTTTCTTGGGCTGTAAGCAAAATGGGGACGCCGTGATGCCGACATCTAACAATCGGACGGTTCACACCGGCGGTCAACGTTCTCTGCCCCGCCCGCAGCCGTCCGTCCGTCCGTGTTGCCAGATATTCGCCGTCGGGCACTAGTTTTTTTGACGTCCGGACCGGTTGCGTCCATTATTGGGGTTCGTTCATCTGTAGTACGGGGTGACGTGCTCCGGATGGAACTTCGTGTTGGCCTCCGATTTGATTTTCTTTGGCTTGGGTTGGGTACATCGGAATTGCACTGCGTGTTTCACGAACCTATCTATTTCTGTCCCAGTCATCGGCAGCCATATACAAGAGAAAACGAAGCTCGTTTGAAAAGGCTAACCCTTAATTTACTCGCGACTCTAAGTGGCAGCATATACATGTTCGAGTCATTTTCTTATAGCTCGTCGTCGTTGGAGGTGCAGTTTTCACACAATTGGTTGGTCAATAAGACCTTAATCGAGTCAGTATAGTTGACTATGCTGAGCTCTAGTTGCCTTGGGCGCATGAACTGCTTCGAATTCAAAGTGTTGCTTCTTCTTCGTCTTCTATGATACTCCCTCAGTCCCATAATGTAAGACGTTAGTGTCAAAAAATGTCTTACATTATGGGCCGGAGGGAGTATTTCTTTTCTAAAATACACATAAAGGTGTGTCATAAATTAATAGAAGAAAGGGGGGGCGAGCCCACCATCATAGCGTTACAACAATGAATTTTACGTGCCCGAAACGCAAAAAACACCGTATGCCCTAGAGCCGTACACAACTACTCACCCCTACCTCACATATCAAGCACTTCAAAAAAGAGAGATAGATCTCCTTTAAATGGGTCATCCAAATTCCAAGTTCTACCTTTCTTGGTCACATTTGAGATGGCATTTTCAACTGAAGGAGTGGCCCCATCAAAAACCACCGTATTTCGGTGTTTTCAAATCTCTCACATGGTGAGCGTGATGATCGTCATGAGCTCTCGCAATGGAGTATTTTTTGACAAATCTGGCCCTTCTGAGCGACTTCAAGCACATCTGACCCATGCGTAAAACTAATTTGGAATCTAGCCCCATGTTCACCGCCATGCTATGTGGCGCCGACACCAGATGGGCCCATGGAAACCCTAGGAGCCAGATTTGCTTGGCTCCATATAGCATGGCACCGAACATGTACATCTCGGTGTCGTTTAGTGTGGCGCCCACATGTACATCTCGGTGTCGTTTAGTGTGGCGCCCACATATACATCTCGGCGTCGTTTAGTGTGGCGCCCACATGTACAACTTCGGCGCCATGCTATGTGTCACTGACCCCAGGGGCTAGATTCCAAATTAGTTTTTCCCTAGGGGATAGATGTGCCTCATGTCACTTAAAGGGGGCAGATTTGCCAAAGCAATTGACAACTATGAGAGGTCCTCGTGCCGCACCATTCCACAAGAGTATCATCAACGGTCGGTATTTGATTCGAGCAGCCCAAAGCACTCCAAATCCAGAACCACAACTGTCTCACAAAGGCACAACTCAACAACGGGTGATCGATAGTCTCATCATGTTCATTGCATAGTGGGCATAAATATTGGTGCGGTAGGCCTCTCCCGCGAGTCAGTCGGAAGTCCATCAACGGTTCCTCACTACAAGACACTAGAAGAAACTACACTGTTGCGGTGCCCTTTGCTTCCACATGAAATCCGCATATGCAGCAACCTCTTAGCCATTTCGGTTGTTGATTTCCAAGTTTGTCGACGTGTTTGGCCATTCCGATTGAGTTTTCCTTGTATTATATTAACCCGGGGGGTATAATCCATACTTTGTCATGTGATGGCTATCATCATTGTGGGCTACATATTGGAGGCCCTCAATGATGGGAACCATGGGAAACTTGTTCCTATGTGAATATCAGTTGAGATAAATCATAGGCGAACATTGAGTGGATGAAGGGGAAGTTCATTACGAAGACGTCGAATGGTTGTGCTTGTTAGAGCAACTATATAAGGCGACGTATGCATGCTATAAGATTTTAAATACTATATCTATGTTGAGTTAGATTAGAGAGAAAATGAGAGAGAAGAGAAGCTGATCATCGATTAAGAGCTACATGTAGCATGACCTCGAAGAAACCCCGTGAGATTGTGACGTGGGACAAGTGGTACATGTTTATAGCTAACTATTAGGCTATAAGTTGGCTATAGATGACATGGCAATAAGTTATAGTCAATTGTTGGCTCTATTATTAACATTGCTCGCTCTGAGTCTCTACCTTATAGTCTACCCATTTATCATGACTCAAAGTATATGAAAAGATTTAAACGCGAGGGTCAAAACCGAAGGCATGGTTTACATTAAGTCATGATTTACATTGAGTGTTTAACTTCGGGATCTTTGCAAAAAAGGATTGGTGGTCAATCGGGTTTATTATTGAAACCCTAGCTTTCCACTCCTTTCAAACATATTGTATGACTAGATAGAATATATTAGGGTGATGTTCAGTATGAGGACAATTCTCTTGAAGTGTAATTGCATGAACCTCTCAGATTTTCTAAAGTGAAAAATGAATGGGCCCGTGTAATTTTTTATGGGATCAATCCTTAAGGAGATGGTTGCAAAACAAGCTCAATTTGTTTAGACTCATTATGTGCACTCGTGCTGCTAATTTGTAGGTGGCCTCCGTCTTACACAATCAAACATGCGCGTGAAAGTCTTGATTCCCGATAATGTCACGAATATATCTTGTATTATTCTACCGATTCTCCACTTTGTTGTATTGCTCGGCAAAGGAACATGTTCATATCTCCATACCTGCCAAAAATATCCACTATCTCGCCCCCCCTCATACACACATGAGTTTGTCCTTTCGAGCCTCTACAGTTTCTGCCAGCCAAACTGCCACAAGCTTCTCGACATGCACATATGTGCATAATTTACGATGATGTATTAGTTGATTTCCATTTGTGTACACGTACGTGCAAACTATGTGTGTGCGCGCACCATGCGCACGCGCGTGTGGCTCTATTTATGTGCTTGTGGGTCTCCCTCCATCTGAAAGGGCAATTATCCCTAGGTGGTTTTGGTAATTCCTAACAACATATAGCTCATTGGGCTAATACTACTCCAAGACGAATATTTCACGAAAGCTCAATGAATGGCATGGCATGGATGAGGAAAGTGGATCCCTCAAAATACTAAGGATAAAAGGATTGCCTCAAGCTCAAAAGCTCAAGACTCTACATTTTATATTTTAGTGATCCAAGATCACATTGAGTCTATAGAAAAAGCCAATACTATCAAGGAGGGATGAGGTGTTGCTTAATGAGTTTCTTACTCCATGGTGCTTAGTGATATGCTCCAAAAACCCTCAACTACTTTCTCATATCCACATATGACCCAAACTAAAAGTCAAACTCGGCCCCACCGATTCTTTCTATCTGGCGCCACCGAGTTCAGATGTCATAACCACTGCCACAAACCCTAGGTAAATCGGTCTCACCGATAGGGATCTCGGTCTCACCGAGATGGAATTGTAATCTCTCTGTTTCCCTTCGTAATGTTTTGGTCTAACCGAAGTGAGCGATCAGTCCCACCGAGATTGCAATGTAAACTCTCTCTTTCCTTTTCGTAACATTTCGGTCCCACCGAAATGAGCGAACCGGTCCCACCGAGTTTACCTGACCAACTTTCTGGTTAGCTTATTACCAAAATCGGCCTCACTGAGTTTGTGTAATCGGTCTCATCGAGATTACGTTATGCCCTAACCCTAACCATATCGGTCCTACCGAGTTGCATGTCGGTCCCACCAAAAACCCTAACGGTCACTAGGTTTACTAAATCGGTCTGACTGAGTTTGTTGATCCGGTCCCACCGAGATTGGTAAATTGTGTGTGACGGTTAGATTTTGTGTGGAGGCTATATATACCCCTCCACCTCCTCTTCATTCGTGGAGAGAGCCATGAGAACAAACCTATACTTCCAACTTACCATTTCTGAGAGAGAACTACCTACTCATGTGTTGAGGCCAAGATATTCCATTCCTACCATATGAATCTTGATCTCTAGCCTTCCCAAGTTGCTTCCCACTCAAATCTTCTTTCCACCAAATTCAAATCTTGTGAGAGAGAGTTGAGTGTTGGGGAGACTATCATTTGAAGCACAAGAGCAAGGAGTTCATCATCAACACACCATTTGTTACTTCTTGGAGAGTGGTGCCTCCTAGATTGGCTAGGTGTCACTTGGAAGCCTCCGACAAGATTGTGGAGTTGAACCAAGGAGTTTGTAAGGGCAAGGAGATCGCCTACTTGGTGAAGATCTATCGCTAGTGAGGTAAGTCCTTCGTGGGCGACGGCCATGGTGGGATAGACAAGGTTGCTTCTTCGTGGACCCTTCGTGGGTGGAGCCCTTCGTGGATTCACGCAACCATTACCCTTCATGGGTTGAAGTCTCCATCAACGTGGATGTACGATAGCACCACCTATCGGAACCACAACAAAAACATCCGTGTCTCCAATTGCGTTTGAATCCTACAAACCCTTCCCCTTTACATTCTTGCAAGTTGCATGCTTTACTTTCCGCTGCTCATATACTCTTTGCATGCTTGCTTGAATTGTGTGAAGATTGCTTGACTTGTGCTAAGATAGCTAAAATCTGCCAAAGACTAAAATTGGGAAAAGGTTAAGTTTTTAATTGGTCAAGTAGTCTAATAACCCCCCTCTAGACATACTTCAAGATCCTACAAGTGGTATCAGAGCTTTGGTCTCCATTTGCTTTGATTTCCATAGCTTTTGGTGGTCATAGCCTTGGTTTCACAACCTAGGAGAGTATGGCGTCTAGCGAGGGAAATTATCACCGTAGATGTCCTTACTTTGATGATACTAATTTTGCTAGTTGGAAGCATAAGATGAAAATGCATATTCTCGGACATAACCCCGCCGTTTGGGCTATTGTGTGTATTGGCTTGCAAGGTGAATTCTTTGATGGGAGAGAACCAAACCGTGAAGCTAGCGCGGATGAGTTGAAGATGCTGCAATACAACGCTCAAGCTTGTGATATCCTCTTCAATGGATTGTGCCCCGAAGAATTCAACAAAATCAGCCGTCTTGAGAATGCAAAGGAAATTTGGGATACTTTGATTGATATGCGCGAAGGTACCGACTCCATCAAGGAATACAAATTGGATGTGCTCCAAAGTCAACTTGACAAGTTCAAAATGAAGGATGGTGAAGGTGCCGCTGAAATGTACTCTAGGCTTGCTCTTATCACAAATGAGATTACGGGCTTAGGAAGTGAAGAGATGACCGACAGATTCATCATCAAGAAGATCCTAAGAGCATTGGATGGAAAATATGATACCGTGTGCACATTGATCCAAATGATGCCAAATTACAAGAATCTCAAGCCAACGGAAGTCATTGGAAGAATTGTTGCTCATGAGATGTCACTCAAGGATAAGGAGGAACTTCACAACAAGTCAAGCGGTGCTTACAAAGCCTCATGTGAAGCTCCTACATCATCAAGTGAGAAACAAACCTTCAATGAAGAATTGAGCTTGATGGTGAAGAACTTCAACAAATTCTACAAGAGTAGAAGCAAAGAGAGAAGCTCTGAGTCAATGTCCTACAATGACAAAAGATCTTCCAGTCGAGAGCGCAATTGCTACAATTGTGGGAGACCCGGACACTATTCCAATGAGTGTACGGCACCCTACAAAAGAAGAGAAGATTCTCCCAAGAGAAGAAGTAGAAGAGAAGAATCACCGCTAAGAGAGAGAAGGAGTAGAGATGATCGTTATGAACAAAGAACATCGCGGAGAAGAAAGGATTCGGAAAGGAAGGACAAGTCATCAAGGATCTACACAAAACAAAGACATCAAGCTCATGTTGGTGAATGGGTATCCGGTTCCGACTCTGAACATCACTTCGAGAGAAGCTATCACCCCGACTCCGAACATACTCAAGATGAAGGTGTTGCCGGTCTAGCACTTGTGTCAACCAACTCCTACGACATATTTCATTCACCAAATGAAGGACTTGGAAGATGCTTCATGGCTAAAGGCCCTAAGGTAACACACCCCGAGTACATTGATTTCAATAGTGATGAAGATGACTTGTTAGGTGATGATGATTTACTTGTTGACAACTCTAGTGATGAAACGTCAATTAATCATGCTAATCAAGATAAAACGAATGACAATGATAAGGAGAAGATTGAGCTTCTAACTAAAGAACTAAACACTCTTAAGTTAGCTCATGAAACTATCTTAGAAGATCATCGAGAACTTTTAAGGGCTCATGAGAAGTTACGCTTTGAAAAGCTCAACCTTGAGCAAGAGCATGAGTTCTTAAAGGCAATCAATGATGATCTTCGCAAGAAAAGTTCTTCTTACATTGCCAAGCATTTACTCCTATCTACTTACATGCCTCAAGTCACGTCTAGTAACAAAAACAAGAAGGATTCTTCCTATAGTAGTAACAATCATCATGTTAAATCCAATATTGTTACTTCTAGTAGTTCTCTTGATTCCACTAATGATTCTCTTAGCCAAGTTACACTTGAGCAAGAAAATAGCTTATTGAAGGGAATTATAGAGAAAGGTGTTTACAAGAGCCTTGCTGGGAGTAAGCAATTCGAGGAAATTGTACGCAAGCAAGAAAGGCACCGGAAGAACCAAGGTGTTGGTTTTGAACGAAAGTTCAATGCCAATGGAGTTGAGTGGGAAGAAGATCAATATCCCAAGACGAAGTTTGTTCCTCAACAAGAGAAGTACGATCCTACTTCCTTCAAGGGAACACAAGCTCGAGATGATCTTCCACCACAAGACCACAAGCAAAAAGGCAAGGACAAGCTTCAAGAGGAGATTGATGCATTTGAAGAAGCTCCTAAGGCCTTGGTCAAGTGGGTTCCCAAGACTACGTCAAGTTCTACTTCATCAAGTACGACTACAACTCCAAGGATTCCCATCAAGATGATGTGGATCCCGAAGAAGAAGAACTAGAGAGTTCTTGAGGGTGACTCCGCCAACATTCTTCACTCATATCATTATGGCAAGGACAAGTGCAATCAACTTCCACATCTTGCACAAGTTCAAGGAGTCACAAACCCTCTTGTTGGTAAGACAAGGGACAAGGTAACCTAATGCTTTCATGGACATCATCTTGTGTGTGCATCACTCTATGTCTATGGATATACTTGTTTGTTCCTTGTGGGACTAACCCGTGTAGGTATTGAAAGTGCAACTCACTCCAAAGGATTGCTTCAAATGATCTTCATCAACATTGAGCATCCACATCTTCAACACCTACATGAAGTCATCATCGACAAAACCCAAGGTTAGTTCATCCCTCTAAGGGGGGATCTCACATCTAGGGGGAGCTTAACTCTAAGAATTGAGTCAAAGCAACTCTAATGGTGTGAACACATCAATGCAGTATGTAAAAGTGGTAACCCCAATTGAGCTTAAATGATGAGTATGACCTATGATCAAATGTTCTCATTTGACTCCTAAGTCAATATACTCATATATAGATGACCTAGTCATCGCCAATTGTTTGATAGATGCTAGAATTGCTTGTGCATGCTTTGCCACATATTTCATTTGCCATTTTATTGTTTGAGCATGTTGGTTGCATGTTTAACTCATTTGAGGACATCCACTTGTTGCTTTGATTGATTGACTTCTTTTTCTTTTGCCAAGTGGATGAACAAGAATGCCTAAGAACCTTCTCTAGCTATCTATGCTTTTCTTGTCTCAAACTCTATTCATGCTACATCACAAAATTTGATCAAGTGAGATTCGAACCACTCTATGTGAGGAGCACTCGGAGTCCCCGATTCGTCATAGACTTAAACTTCCAAAACTTCTTTGTGCATTTCGGTCATACCGAGATCACTAAGTCGATCTAGGTTTTCAATCTCGGTGCAACCGATTTGAACTTTTCGGTCTCACCGAGTTGCTGTAACTATCAACAGTTATGCATCTCGGTGCCACCGAGTTGTTCCACTCGGTCACACCAACGGGGTCGGGCTATATATACTCATGGTCAAAAATTTGGAAAACTTTCTCCAAACCCCTTCGCCCGCGCATAGCTCTGTCTGCCTCCAAGGTCTCCGGATCGTCGACTTCGTCGCCAGCCGCCTCCTGTCGCTGGTCTCCACCGCCGTCAACGAAATTCAACCCCGTCGTTGCTGCCGTAGCGAGTTCATCGCCAAGCTAGGGTATGGACTCGATCACAGTGCTATCCCCGTCCGATTCCTAGCACATTGTGTTCATCATGATTCTTGCCACGATTGAAACGATTCTATCCACTCAAAACAATCCTTAGATTAGAAGTGATTTGGAAATTTAGGGTTAGGTTTCTGCTGAAACCATCTTGGACCCACCGAGTTGTAAAACTCGGTTCCACCGATTCGGCTAAGGCCATTGCACAAGTGATTCTCGGTCTGACCGAGAATTGCAAATCGATGTGACCGAGTTCAGGACTCTGTGAAACCCTAGCAGTCTCGGTGCCACCGAACTGTGACTCGGTGTGACCGAGTTCACTAGTTTAGGTTCCAAAATCTGCTTCGGTATCACCGAGTTTGCAAATCGGTTGATCCGAAATGCTTTCTGTGGAAAACTAAACCTAAGTTTTTGAATCATTCTTTTGCAAAAACCTCTGTATTTTGTGATGCTCATCCATTCTATCTCTTCTATAACTATTCACAGGGTCAGCAGTTAGTGTTTGCAGTATGTCAGACCAAAGTGACAGCCAGAACCAGTCAGAAGAGCAGATTCACATGAGTGAGGGCACTAGTCCCTCTAGCACCTCAGATGATGGCAGCAGGAGCACCCCAAGCAACTTGCCCAAAGCTGCCACCAGTGCCAGAAAGAAGAAAACCTCAGACTCTAAGGATGAAGACTATGTGGCAGAAGAGGATGGCCACTTCCAAGAAGAAAGTGCTCAAAAAGGAATATGGCACAGCTGCAACCACTAAGCCTGCTATGAAGATCAAAGTGCCTACAAAGAGAACTCCCATGTCTAAAACCAGAGCCTCTACTCATGTACCAGAGACATCTGATCCCAAAGAGGCTGCTGCAGAAGGGAAGAAGAGGAAGAAAAGGGTCAAGAAGACCATGGCCAGGGTTGTTGGACAGCCTTCCATGATGGAAGATGAAGATGAAGAAGAAGCTGCTGCTCCAGCACCCAAGGCTCAAAAGCTTATGGGTGATGCTATTAGGTTAGGGGCTGCATCATCAAAGCCCAAAGAAGCACCCAAAGTTGCCTCCAAGCTCAAGACTGCACCTAAAAGGAATACCAGGAGCATACCAGCTGCTGAGAAGAACAAGGCCCCAGTGCTTGAAGTTGCTGAGGAAGAAGAAGATGAAGGACAAGTTCTGAGAAAGCTGAAACCTAAGATTCCAGACCACAATGATGCTCATCCTATGGCTGAGAACATGAAGCTGAGGAAGGATGCAGGGCTCAGACAGTGGAGATTGTCTGATCCTTATGCAATCAGGAGAAGGACTGCTGTTGACTACAGGTTCCACACTAAGGAACAACATGATTTCTATGAGACTGTGTTGTTGGACAAGAAGCCTATAGTTTGTGACATGAGGTGGGTGGACTGGAAATACATAAAGGAGAATGAGGAACAATATCCAGGTGTGTTTGAAAGTTTCAGTGCTTGTGAAGTTGCAGACTTTGTTGGACAGAAGTTCACAAAGTGGAATGATGAGCTCATAATGCAATTCTACTCCACAACGCACATTTATCTTGATGGCAGGATAGTATGGATGTCTGAAGGTAGAAGGTACCAATCAACTATTGAGGAATGGGCAAATCTGATCAATGCACCAAAGGAGAGTGAAGATGACTTGGATGTCTATGCCAAGAAGAAGAAGGATCACAATTCTATGGCACACATGTACAAGGAGATCCCAGATAAAGCTCTTGAAACTCATAAGTTTGGATCTGTACATTTCCTTATGTCAGGACTGCCAACCATCAACTGGATCCTAAGGCACACTCTCTTGCCCAAGCCAGGTGACCACAACATGATCAGAGGCCATGCAATAAACTTGCTACACATATTTGATGTGCCTCAGAAGTTCAAGGTCATGAGCCTCATAGTTGAGACTATCAAGAGGACAGTAGCAGACTAGAAGAGAAGCTGTGGGTATGCCCCACAAATCCAGGAGCTGATTAACCTCAAGATGGGCACATGCACATACTTGTTGGATAAGGAACATTTTGCTATCTATCCAGACTTTGAGGACAACCAAGTGGTGATGAATGAAGATGAACCATCTTCAGTGCAAGCACAAGAGAAGAAGGAGAAGGCAAGAAGAAGGAGAAGGCAAGGACAAAGAAGGCTACCAAGATGCCAACAATGGAAGAGGCATCTCAGTACTTTTTGAAGAGCAAACAAGATCAACTAGGCTACTTGATTGCATCAACTCTGAGGATTGAGAAAGGGCTGGCCACCTTGACTCGAAACCAGGAGAGCCTGGAGAGGATCATGGAGCAGAAGTTCTATGACTTGGATGTGAAGGTAACTGAGATCCAGTCTGTTGTTGAGCAGCTTCAGGATGATATGCAGGAGAGGAAGGGCAAGACAACCATAGATGCATTTGCCAGAGTGCCTAGAGCTCAAAGATCAGCTGCAGTGCCAGTGACAGACATCAGAGCCACTTCATCTGCACCAGCTACAGCTCCAGTGTAACCAGCTCTAGCACCTACTCCTCCAGCTCCATCTACATCAACTGAACTATTAGTCCAAGGAGCCATCTCTACACCACCACCTGAAGATCAAGCCTGAGAGTCGATCTAGCACTATGCATTTTCTATGAACTTTTTGGTAACTTGTTGCCAAAGGGGGAGAAAAATGTATAGATCATAGGCTTCGAGAGAGAGAGTTTGCTTTTGTTCTCTCTTGCTTTGGTGGTTGAACTTTATTTGCTTTTGCTTGCTTGATATACTACTTTATTGTCTGTGTGATACAATGATGATCATGTGTTTGATCTTATGCTACATTTATGCTTGTTGGATGACATTATCCCATTTATCTCTAGATGATCATTCACTTTGTTTTGGTGATGAGTGCATGTATTCAATCTTTATTATTTTGAGCACTCCACCAAGATGTATGTGACATGGAAGAGTAACCCATGAGCTTAACTCCTTGTGCATTTGCAGTCCAAAGCAAATCTTAAAACTATGCACAAATTTAGGGGGAGCTCTTGCTTATCACATACTTCTCAAAACGACGATGTTTTTCAATCTTATTATCATTTGACGAAGCTTTGATCTATATGTTGTCATCAATTACCAAAAAGGGGGAGATTGAAAGTGCAACTATCCCTAGGTGGTTTTGGTAATTCCTAACAACATATAGCTCATTGGGCTAATACTATTCCAAGACAAATATTTCAGGAAAGCTCAATGAATGGCATGACATGGATGAGGAAAGTGGATCCCTCAAAATACTAAGGATAAAAGGATTGGCTCAAGCTCAAAAGCTCAAGACTCTACATTTTATATTTTAGTGATCCAAGATCACATTGAGTCTATAGGAAAAGCCAATACTATCAAGGAGGGATGAGGTGTTGCTTAATGAGTTTCTTGATCCATGGTGCTTAGTGATATGCTCCAAAAACCCTCAACTACTTTCTCATATCCACATATGACCCAAACCAAAAGTCAAACTCAGCCCCACCGATTCTTTCTATCCGGCGCCACCGAGTTCAGATGTCATAGCCACTGCCACAAACCCTAGGCAAATCGGTCTGACCGATAGGGATCTTAGTTTCACCGAGATGGGATTGTAATTTCTCTGTATCCCTTCGTAACGTTTCAGTCTAACCTAAGTGAGTGATCGGTCCCACCGAGATTGCAATGTAAACTCTCTATTTCCTTTTCGTAACATTTCGGTCCCACCGAAATGAGCGAACCGGTCCCACCGAGTTTACCTGACCAACTCTCTGGTTTGCTTATTACCAAAATTGGTCTCACCGAGTTTGTGTAATTGGTCTCACCGAGATTACGTTATGCCCTAACCCTAACCATATCGGTCCTACTGAGTTGCATGTCGGTCCCACCGAAAACCCTAACGGTCACTAGGTTTACTAAATCGGTCTGACCGAGTTTGTTGATTCGGTCCCACCGAGATTGGTAAATTGTGTGTAACGATTAGATTTTGTGTGGAGGCTATATATACCCCTCCACCTCCTCTTAATTCATGGAGAGAGCCATCAGAACAAACCTACACTTCCAACTTACCATTTCTGAGAGAGAACTACCTACTCATGTGTTGAGGCCAAGATATTCCATTCCTACCATATGAATCTTGATCTCTAGCCTTCCCAATTTGCTTTCCACTCAAATCTTCTTTCCACCAAATCCAAATCCTGTGAGAGAGAGTTGAGTGTTGGGGAGACTATCATTTGAAGCACAAGAGCAAGGAGTTCATCATCAACACACCATTTGTTACTTCTTGGAGAGTGGTGTCTCCTAGATTGGCTAGGTGTCACTTGGGAGCCTCCGACAAGATTGTGGAGTTGAACCAAGGAGTTTGTAAGGGCAAGGAGATCGCCTACTTCGTGAAGATCTACCGCTAGTGAGGAAAGTCCTTCGTGGGCGACGGCCATGGTGGGATAGACAAGGTTGCTTCTTCGTGGACCCTTCGTGGGTGGAGCCCTCCATGGACTCACGCAACCGTTACCCTTCATGGGTTGAAGTCTCCATTAACGTGGATGTACGATAGCACCACCTATCGGAACCACGACAAAAACATCTGTGTCTCCAATTGCGTTTGAATCCTCCAAACCCTTCCCCTTTACATTCTTGCAAGTTGCATGCTTTACTTTTCGCTGCTCATATACTCTTTGCATGCTTGCTTGAATTGTGTGAAGATTGCTTGACTTGTGCTAAGATAGCTAAAATCTGCCAAAGACTAAAATTGGGAAAAGGTTAAGTCTTTAATTGGTCAAGTAGTCTAATCACCCCCCCTCTAAACATACTTCAAGATCCTACACCATCCTACATCTCTCTCCCTCTGTCTCTACAAACACATGCTACCATTCTGACCGAGTTCTCCTTGGATCATCATGCTAAGGTGAAAGGATCGGTATGGTCGACTAGAGGGGGTGAGTAGGCGACTATTTTAATCCTGTTTATCAAAATTTAGGTTCAACAAGAAGACAGGTTATCTGGATATGAAACTAGGTAGACAGCCTATATGACAAGCAACACAAAACGAGTGCAGCACAAAGTAAGCACAATGAAAACTTGCACAAAGTAAAGGCACGAAGTAACCGCAAGTGGAGTCAATGAAGACAAGGATGTGTTGTTGAAGTTCCCCCCTTTGGGGGAGGTACGTCTCTGCTGGAGAGGTGTGGAGGCATAATGCTCCCCAAGAAGTCACTAGGACCACCTTATTCTCCTCACGCCATTGCACAATGCAAGATGTCGTGATTCAACTAGCGGTGCCCTTGAAGGTGACCGAAACCTTTACAAACAAGGTTGGGGCTCTCTCCACAACTTAATTGGAGGCTCCCAACACCACCCTGAAGTTTCACCACAATGGAATGTGGCTCCAGGTGGCCTTTCCGTCTAGGGTGCCCGAACACCCAAAAGTAACAAGATCCACAAGTGAATGTATGGGGAATCATATTTTATTTGGTGGAAGTGTAGATCTAGATCTCCTCCCTAAGTCCCTAGCAAATCAACAAGTTTGGTTGGCTAGAGGGGGAGATCGGGCAAGAAAAGCTCAAGGCTCATGAGCCGCTCAAGATTGACATGTATTTTGGCTCGACTCGAGATCAACTCGAAAAGAAATAAGTCGAGTTTGAACAATTTATGTAGCTCGACCAAGAAACAAGCCGATCTTGAGTCAATATTAGCTCGCTCGATTTTAGCTCGAAGGCTCGGTCATAATATCATTACGTTAAGTTATGATAGCATATATTGAATGGAATCATAAGATAATATGTTACTATATATATTGTCCATGATTTTTCTCCATTTTATTTACGAGCAAAGATGGAAGTTTAATTTAAGTGCATAGAAGATTTAGGCCTAATTATTGTACATGGTTGGCTATGTGTTAAATATCCTATTGTTTTCGGCAAAAGTTCCCAGCATATGCACCTTCATTTTCTTGTTTTCGGTCCACGAAGACCACCATCTATTGCTAGTTCCCCCAAGAGAGCAAGATGAGCTCTCCCGAGCATGACGAGATGGTCATACCTTTGATTGAAGTCAGCCCTTTTACATTTTCACATCACCTAGTTGGTACTATAGTATATAAATAAATGAATGGTCACTCAATATGTTGGTTGTTCCTTTTCTACATTCGAGTTGCAGTGCTTTCTTATGTCACGTTGTGCCTTATCAAGTTGGAATAATCACCTTAGATTTTTTACCATCTCATTTAGCTCGAAACTTGCTCGAGATCGACTCGAGATCATTACAAGCTGAGCACAAGTCATGTTCTACAACTCGACCTTGAGCTTCACTCAGTTTTAGCTCGCTCGAATTTTAATATGAGTTGAGCTGAGCCAACTTCAACTCGCTCAAACTCGACTCATTTGCAGCCCTAGAGGTAAGTGGAGAGATGGAAGAACCACCTCTTTTATAGGGTCCCCAAATCCAATCATTATAACGCAGAAATATGCCCTAGAGGCAATAATATTGTATTATTATATTTCCATATTCACAATTAAGTGTTTATATTTCATGTTATAACTGCTATGATCCTAAAATATGTGATTTAGTGAAAAACTCATATGCACGTGTGAAATGATAAAACGGATAAAATAAATGTTCCTAGTCTCGCCTCTAAGACTAGCTCAGGTGTTGTTGGTGATCACGTTTTTCAGATCTTATGATATTGTTAAGTGTAACGATAGTCCTAAAACAACATTGAGATAATGACGTTGGAAGAATGATCATATTGAATAGACCCAAACTTGTTTGTTTGTTATGAATTGAAATAACATCGTTTGTAATCAATTGTAATAACATGGAGTATTAATGTGTGATTTTTCTCCTTAGACCATGAGAGTATCCTGGTCACTTCTTTCTGTATGGTGGGATTTGGGGTTGCTCAGACGTCACCTGTAACACTGTGATCATAGTGACAAATTATAGGTTCACCAAAAAGTTTGACAAGTGGTCAGATAGCTCAAGAGTGGGGATTTGCTCCTCCGATGATGGAGAGATATTCTTAGGGCCCTTGGTGTGAAGGCATCAATCATTGTCTGGCCAGACACAAGTGACTTTGTCACGGGGATACCAGAACACAATAACGAGAAAGAAGAACAAAATCGGTAACAAGGATTTCGGTATAGTGAGCATGGTGATGAATAAGGAGGATACTATGCATCCCGAGTTTTGTGAAGTATTGCGAAGCAAAGAAAACATCACATAATAACCAAAGGTTCACTCTAATATCATTCGTGTACTCACAGGGACCAATATGGATGTCCACGGTCCCACTGTCGGTCATTGAACGAACGGTTTCGTTCATGTCTGTGAGTTATCGAACCTATAGGGTCACAAGCTTAAGGAGTCATGAGAATACATTTGTGCAGTTATTTCATGAATATTCGGAATAGTTCTGAGAGGATTCAGAAGCGTTTCGGAGTCACCGGAAGGGTTTCGGTGAGTATCGGGTAATACCGAGTATTACTGATAAATTATCTACAAGCAGGAAAGGTTTCCAAAGATGTTTAGAATATTTATATTTAATTTAAATATCAATGGTCCTAAAAAGGCCAAGAGGTGGAAGGCAACTTGGGACAAAAAGGCCCAAGTAGGAAAAGTGCCTCCTTCCAGAAGGAAGGAGGTCGAATTGGACAAGGGGGAGGAATCCTCCTCCCCCTCCTAGGATGGCGCCCCATGGGGAAACTCCCCCCTTGTGGGCTGCCCTCTCCTACCCATCCAACCTACATATACATATGGATTTTTCTCTTTTGGACATACAAGTTTTGGAGCCTTGAGGGAGTCCTGGATTAGGGGGTATCCGGACAGCCGGACTATATACTTTGGCCGGACTGTTGGACCGTGAAGATACAAGACTCAAGACTTCGTCCCGTGTCCGGATGGGACTCTCCTTTGCGTGGAAGACAAGCTTGGCGAACCGGATGTTAGATCTCCTTCTTTGTAACGACTTTGTGTAAACCCTAGCCCCCTCCGGTGTCTATATAAACCGGAGGGTTTAGTCCGTAGGAAGAACAATCATAATCATCATAGGCTAGCTTCTAGGGTTTAGCCTCTACGATCTCGTGGTAGATCAACTCTTGTAATACTCATATCATCAAGATCAATCAAGCAGGAAGTAGGGTTTTACCTCCATTGAGAGGGCCCGAACCTGGGTAAAACATCATGTACCTTGCCTCCTGTTACCATTAGCCTTAGACGCACAGATCGGGACCCCCTACCCGAGATCCGCCGGTTTTGACACCGACATTGGTGCTTTCATTGAGAGTTCCTCTATGTCGTTGCTACAAGGCTTGATGGCTCCTTCAATCATCAACAACAACACGGTCCAGGGTGAGACTTTTCGCCCTGGACAGATCTTCGTGTTCGGCGGCTTCGCACTGCGGGCCAATTCACTTGGCCATCTGGAGCAGATCGACAGCTACGCCCCTGGCTATCAGGTCAGGTTCGGAAACTTGAACCACACGACCGATATCCGCGGAGACTTGATCTTCGATGGATTCGGTCCTACACCAGGAGCGCCGAACAGTCACGACGAGCATGGCTTAGACCTGCTGTCGGACAATATTTGGGATATCGCTCCTGCAGGAGCTCCGGACCTAAATCCGGGGCAAATCGCGTCGTCCGAGGACGGGTGGATGGGCCCCGCCCGGAGGCCGCACACTCATCGGTGCTAGAGCCGAACACAGACTCCACCCCCAAGGAAGCCCGTGTTACCGGGCCCCCGGACTCATGTTCGGCTGTAGGTGCCGGACCGCGCGCTCCCGAGCCCGCGGAATCTGGCTGGGCTCCGGTAATGGAGTTCACCACTGCGGATATCTTCCAGCACTCGCCCTTTGGCGACATGCTGAGCTCATTAAAGTCTCTCTCTTTGTCAGGAGACTCTTGGCCGAACTATGTCCGGCTCGAGTGGGAAGCAGGCGACAAGAAGATTCGCTGCCCACCCACCACCCACTTCATTGCCACTGTCAATGATTTGACCGACATGCTTGACTTCGACTCCGAAGACATCGACGGTGTGGACGACGATGTAGGAGAAGAACAGGAACCACCACCCACGGGGCACTGGACATCCACCTCCTCGTATGATATATATATGGTGGACACTCCAAAAGAAACCAATGGCGATGAGGCAATGGAGGATAACCCCTCAAGGAAGAAAGCAAAGCATGGGTGTCATCGACGCCACGCCAAGCCCCGCCATAGCAATACCGGCACAGGAGAAGAAAACAATCCGGATGGTTCTAAAGATGAATACAACCCCGATCAACCTGCCTTCGAGCAGGCCGAATAGGAAGACGGGTAGGTCAGCCCAGACGAACAGGCAATGGACGGATGCCCGGAGGAGGACAACTACATGCCCCCCTCCGAAGACGAGGTGAGCCTTGGCGACGAAGAATTCGGCGTGCCTGAGGATCCCGCAGAGCAGGAGCGCTTCAAGCGCCGGCTTATGGCCACTGCGAGGAGCCTGAAAAAGAAGCAGCAGCAGCTCCAAGATGATCAAGATCTGCTCACAGACATATGGACAGAAGTCCTGGCAGCCGAGGAATATGGACTCAAGCGCCACACCAAAGGTTACCCAAAGCACAAGTTGCTACCTTAGCTCGAGGAGGAGCCTATACTACCAGCACAGGACAAGGCTGACCGGCCACCTCGTGGCCGGGATAAAACATCGTATCAGCCCGAATACCAGCCCGCACCCCAATACACTACGACCCATGGCAATAGGCATGACCTGCAAGACATACCCGAAAACAAGGCAGGACAGCCAAGATCGATCTACGGATCGCAGGCGCGCACCCCAATACGTGACGATGATCATCATGCTGGACACACTATCAACAAGTCTGGCCGGGTCGAACATAGCCGACCAGACTTATTCGAACTGCATAACAACATAGCCCGGCATAGAGGCGCCGCACACCCCCTCTGCTTCACAAACGAAGTAATGGATCACGAATTCCCGGAAGGGTTTAAACCTGTAAACATAGAATCATACGATGACACAACATACCTCGCAGTATGGATTGAAGATTTCCTTCTCCACATTCACATGGCCCACGGTGACGATCTACATGCCGTCAAGTATCTTCCCCTTAAACTCAAAGGACCGGCGCGACACTGGCTGAATAGCCTACCGGCAAATTCCATTGGCAGTTGGGAAAACCTGGAGGACGCGTTCTTCGACAACTTCCAAGGCACCTACGTGCGACCACCGGATGCTGACGACTTGAGTCACATTACCCAACAGCCCGGAGAGTCAGTCAGGAAATTCTGGACTCGGTTCCTAACTAAAAAGAACCAAATTGTCGACTGTCCAGACGCCGAAGCCTTGCGGCCTTTAAGCATAATATCCGCGACGAGTGGCTTGCCAGACACCTCGGCCAAGTAAAAAACCAAAGTCGATGGCAGCCCTCACGACACTCATGACCCGCTTCTGCGCGGGCGAGGACAGCTGGTTGGCTCACAGTCGCACCACGCCTAGATCCTCCGGCACTTCAGACGTCCGTGATAGTAACGGCAAGCCACAACGCAACAGACACAAGCGTCGGAACAATGGCGACAACACCAAAGACATGGCAGTCAACGCTGGATTCAGTGGCTCAAAATCCGGTCAGCGGAAAAAGCCGTTCAAAAGAAACAATCAAGGATCGTCCAGTCTGGACCGCATACTTGATCGCTCGTGCCAAATTCACGGCACCCCTGATAAGCCAGCAAACCACACTAACAAAGATTGCTGGGTGTTCAAACAGTCCGACAAAATAAATGCTGAGAACAAGGACAAGGGGCTGCACAGCAACGATGATGAGGAGCCCCGGCGTCCGAACACGGGGGGACAGAAGAAATTTCCTCCCCAGGTGAAAACGGTCAATATGATCCATGACACCCACATTCCCAAATGGGAACGAAAGCGAGCACTAAGGAACGTCTATGCGATGGAGCCAGTCGCCCCAAAGTTCAGCCCATGGTCAGCCTGTCCGATCACTTTCGATCATTGGATCACCCTACCAGCATCCGTCACGGTGGTTCAGCCGCATTGGTCCTAGACCCAATCATTGATGGATTCCACCTCACGCGAGTCCTTATGGACGGTGGCAGTAGCCTGAACCTGCTTTATCAGGACACAGTGTGTAAAATGGGCATCGATCCTTCAAGGATCAAGCCCACCCAAACCACCTTCAAAGGTGTAATTCCAGGAGTAGAGGCCCGTTGTACGGGCTCCATAACACTGGAAGTGGTCTTTGGATCCCCGGATAACTTCCGAAGCGAGGAGTTAATCTTTGACATCGTCCCTTTCCGTAGTGGCTATCATGCACTGCTTGGACGAACCGCATTCGCTCGATTTAATGCGGTACCACACTACGCATACCTCAAGCTCAAGATGCCAGGACCTCACGGGGTTATAACAGTCAATGGAAACACAGACCGCTCTCTCCGTACAGAAGAGCACACTGCGGCCCTCGCGGCAGAAGTACAAAGCAGCCTTCTCCGGCAAACAACCAATCCGGTGACCACAACCCCGAACATCGTCAAGTGAGTCTGGAGTACCCTGCAACAGGATCGCCAGGCACGCCAAGAGCGCGACTAGCAGCCCGGCCTCCGCCCTAGCTCCATTCAGGCAGCATTTGTGCCGCGCGTACACAATTACGCACTCAAAATACCATGGGCATAGGCGGAGGCGCAACGGTGACGCGGTCCACAGTGCGGTTCGACCGCCACATACTTTAAATAAACTTTCTTTCTCTTTCAGGACCCTACTTTCGGGCAGCCCCCTCAGCAGACCAGATCATCGGGCTTATCATAGGAGAGAAAACCAAGGAGGCAAAAGGCTTTGCGCACATAGGGAATACCCAGGTGGTATCTGTCAATAATCGTTATACCTGTTTTACATACCCTCATGCGACCCGCCCTTGGATAGGACATGTCAAATAGTCCTATTTGCTTCTGCTTAATGCATTAATTGTACACATATGCTTGGACGTATTATTTATCAATGGGAAATAATATACAACGTCAGCTTATTATACCTATCTTCAAATTTTCCCTAAAAATGTTTATTTTATACTGAATCCGCACACTTTGGTACGTTTAGTTTGCCAGGGGCTTCTTACGGTGCCCCATAATACGGCAAGATAAGTCCGAACACTTTCAACAGTGCAGCATCCCGAACTTATATCATTATATGCATCAGCTCCAAATTGTGTCTTGGGTCAATAGTTGGGTTTGCCCGGCTCCCTTGTTTTGGTACCTTATGTTCCATTATATCGGCTAAGGTAGCGCAGGGAGAACTACTGCGATCGTGTCCCGGTTCTTCCGGACGAGCACCTTAGTAGAGAAAGCCGAAAACTGACTGTCATGATGCAGCGAGAGCTGGTCGCTGTTCGAGAGGTTTTAAATCCTTAAAGATTTTTTCTGCTTTAGGCGAGGGATCGGCCTTGTCCAATTTAGGCGTGTATAGCGCCCCAATTCAGCTTTCCAAATTCTAGGGGCTTCATCGAAATTTAAAATTCTAGACTTCTATGGCTAAGTGAGAGTTATAAAGCGGCATAGTCCGATTGCCTTGTTCGCTGCACCAAACACCTCCTTCAAGGACCAAAATTTGGATAAAGAGTGTCTGGGTTTTCCACGAACACCCCGGTACTAGTTACGTGGGGGCGGAAGCCAACGACTGGCCTACTTTCAGAATTTTATAAACAACCGCATAGAAGATAATATTTTAAATCAACAAAGCGCCATATAGCGCAAACAAATTCGTTTTAATATTACAAAGATGACATGAGTACATTCACTCAAAGATTGTGTCCTTGGTACATCCATCGGCCACAAGGCGAGCACCTTTCATAATGCCATCATAATATTTTTCAGGGTAGCGATGCGCCTTGCCCTCCGGCGGTCCGTCCTTCACCAGCTTCTCTGCATCCAGCTTGGCCCAATGCATCTTCGCACGGGCAAAGGCCCGATGGGCACCCTCAATGCAAATAGATCGCTTGATAACCTCAAGTCGCGGACAGGCATTTACCATCCGCTTTATAAGGCCAAAGTAACTGGCTGGCAGGGGCTCACCAGGCCACATCCGGACTATAAAATCCTTCATGGCCACTTCGGCCGCCCTGTGGAGTTTAACTAATTGCTTCAGTTGGTCACTCAGAGGCATTGGGTGTTCGGCTCCAGCATACTGGGACCAGAACAACTTCTCCATTGAGCTCCCCTCTTCGGCACGGTAGAACTCCACGGCATCCGATATGTTGCGTGGCAGATCTGTGAATGCCCCTGGAGAGCTCTGAATTCGGGTAAGTAAAAGAAATGTCTCCTCCACATGCTTGCTTTGCATAATGAATGCCTTACCCGCTGCTATATTCTTGGCCACCTGGATTTCCTGCTGGGCCTTTTTGGGTTCGGCCTTGGCATCTTTTGTGCTCACAAGGGCCTTCGCAAGCTCAGACTCTTTCGTCTTGAAGTCACGCTCCAAGGACTCAAACTTCTTGCCGAGCTCCTGGAGCTCTTGCTGTACCTCACCCACCCTAGCATCTTGCTTTTCACGCTTAATGCGCTCCGCGGCCGCCTTGTCTTCGGCCTCGGATAGCACTTTCTTCAGGGCCGCCACTTCGGTCGTGGCCCCTATCACAATATCATGATGCTTTTTGTTAGCGTCACCAATTTTTTCTCCTCTATATGATATGTGAACAGGGTATCACTCACCTTTGTTCTCTTCGAGCTGCCTCTTCGTGAGGCTAAGCTCCTCTTCGGCCTGCTCCAGGTTGAGTCCGGTGACCTCTACTGTGCGGGCAGCAGCAGCAAGCAGCACCGCCTGCTTATTCACATAGACGCATACTGTTAGACTCTTGCAGTTTAGAGTTGACACTCCGTTTGGCTTATCTTTCCGAACACCAAACAGAGTATCAGGGGCTACTGTCTATTGGGTGATAATTTCTCACACTTTTGATTGCTTACCTCAAAGGCTGTCAGGAGGCTGGTGCAGGCTTCGGTCAATCCACTTCTGGCGGACCGAACCTTCTGAATCACCGCACTCATAAGAGTACGGTGCTCTTCATCCATGGAAGCGCTGCGAAGCACTTCCAGCAGACTATCCGACGCCTCTAGCGCAACGGAAGTCATTGGTATGGCCAGCTCGCCCTCCTTAGCGAGGGGTTGCCTACCCGAATCCAGAACCTTTGGAGGTTCCGGTATAGTGTCCGGCTGGGAGCCTGACTTGCTGCGGCCCTCGTCAGCATAATTTGCGGGGATCTTACCCCCCTTGTGCCCGACGTCTGGAACTTCACCTTGGGACGTCTCCAGAGCCGCCTCCCCCTGCTCTGGTACCCTTTGGGACCACACCTTCGTGTCATCTGCAGGTCGAGGGGAGGTGGCCGTCGAGAGCGAATTCATCGCCGAATCGCTCAAAGACCCATCCGAAGAGGATACCTCGGGATGGGCCCTGGCCGGACTGCATATACGTGTTCGGCGTTATAACAAACTATAAAGCTAAGTCGCACTAAAGTACTATAGAGTGCGGATACTTACGATCTCACCAGGGGCTTGCCCCTGGGCAGGCTCTCCTCCTCGCTATAAGCGGCCGTGGTGGAGTGATCCGGAAGGGATGCATTTCCCTTCTTTGGCGTCCTAACCTCCCCCTACGGGGCGGCTTTCCTTTTCTTCTCCTCCCTGATGTGGGGAGGCGGAATTTCTTCGTGTTTCCCCCCGCCTCCGCGGGAGGAATCTGCCTCGTCGTCCTCGGACGACGAGTCTATGATGACCTTGCGCTCGAGACCCTTCCTGGTCCCCAAGGCCGCCCTCTTAGACCCTTCGGCCTCCCCAAATGGGGCGACCCTTTTCTTCTCCTCCTCCCCTTCGTGGGAGGAGCGTGCCACATCATCTTCGGACGAGGCGTCCGGTGTGACCTTACACCGGAGACCCTTCCTGGTCCCTGTGGCCTTCTTTTCGACCCTCTTTTCCGGCGCCTTGTAAGGCGCCGGGACTAGCATCTCTGCCAGGAGAGCGGTTGCTGGATCTTCCGATAGTGGAGCCGGACAGTTAATCCGCTTCGCCGTCACCACGTAATCCTGATTAAATACACATGATGACTTAAAATCCTCCCATGAATACGCTGGGAAGGGTACATCTGGTGATGAGCAGAAAACTCACCGGATGGGGGAGCCGCGTGACGTGGAGTCTGCGGTCCTCGGATGTGGGAGGAGGTATTTCAGAGGCCTTGAATAGCACTTTCCATGCGTCCTTGTGCATCATGCCGTAAAGCTCTTGAAGTGTCTGGTGTTCGGCCGGATTGAACTCCCACAGATTGAATGCCCGTCTTTGGCACGGAAGGATTCGGCGGAAGAGCATGACCTGGACCATGTTGACAAGTTTGATCTTCTTGTCCATCATATTTTTAATGCAGTTTTGAAGTCCTATCAGCTCCGCAGGTTCACCCCAGGCTAGGCCCTTCTTTTCCCAGGAAGTGAGCCGCATGGGAATTTCGGATCGGAATTCGGGGGCCACCGCCCAGTTGGCATCGCGCGGCTCAGTGATGTAGAACCACCCCCTTTCACGGTCTCCGTGAAGGAGCCGTCAGGCCAGGTAACATTGGGCATCCTACCCACCATGGCGCCTCCGCACTCCGCTTACTGACCGTTCACGATCTTCGGCTTCACGCAAAAGATTCGTAGCCACAAGCCGAAGTGGGGCTTGATGCAGAGGAAGGCCTCGCACACGACGATAAACGCCGAGATATTGAGGACGAAATTTGGGGCTAGATCATGGAAGTCCATCCCATAGTAAAACATGAGCCCACAGACAAAGGGATGAAGTGGAAATCCCAGTCCGTGAACGAAATGGGCGAGGAACACGACCCTCTCGTGGGGTCCTAGAGTCGGAATGATCTGCCCTGCATCCGGGAGCCGGTGTGCAATGTCTGCGACCAAGTATCCGGCTGCCCGGAGCTTCGCAATGTTCTCCTCCTTGACGGTGGAGGCCACCCACTTGCCTCCCGCTCCGGACATGTTTGGCTATGCGGAGAAGGCGTGAGCTAGGGCGCTGGAGCTCGAGGGTGCGAGAATGGATAAGCAAAGGAGGAAGAAGGCATGGGTAAAAATGGGGGATCCTTATCCCTTTATAGAGGCGACGAAAATGGTGCGCCTCCCCACTTGCCTGTTGAAAATTGCTTATTTCCCAAGCGCCATGATTGATGGTGTGGTGGGGTTACCCGTACCCATATTGATGAGAATCCCGTGATAAGGGGACATGATCTCTACTTTGACAAGACGTGCTGAGGAAGCCACCTCGCAATATGTGCGGTGGCTGGTTGTGGGAAAACGGTTCGAATAATGACTCGACCATGGTGTGATGGCACATTATCTAAAGTTATCAGCAGATTATATTTGTGGAATAATCGTTCTCTCTACAATGGCATGAGAAAATCGTCTTGCAGAGCCGGATACGATTTGAGTGTTCGAGGTTTATTTTGGAGTATTCGGAGATGGAATCCGCCTTGCAATGTCGAAGACAATCTACGCGCCAGACTCGTCGTCATTGAAGCCTGGTTCAGGGGCTACTGAGGGAGTCCTAAATTAGGGGGTATTCGGATAGCCGGTCTATATACTTTAGCCGGACTGTTGGACCGTGAAGATACAAGCCTCAAGACTTCGTCCCGTGTCCGGATGGGACTCTCCTTTGCGTGGAAGACAAGCTTGGCGATCCGGATGTTAGATCTCCTTCTTTGTAACCGACTCTGTGTAAGCCCTAGCCCCCTCCAGTGTCTATATAAACTAGAGGTTTAGTCCATAGACGGACAATCATAATCATCATAGGCTAGCTTCTAGGGTTTAGCTTCTACGATCTCGTGGTAGATCAACTCTTGTAATACTCATATCATCAAGATCAATCAAGCAATAAATAGGGTTTTACCTCCATCAAGAGGGCCCAAACCTGGGTAAAACATCGTGTCCCTTGCCTCCTGTTACCATTAGCCTTAGACGCACAGATCGAGACCCCCTACCCGAGATCCGCCGGTTTTGACACCGACAAGCCTCCTCTAGTTTTCTTCTAGTTCTAGTCCTAGTTGGTCCTAGTTGACTAACTAGAGCTTTACTAGTCCTTTAGTCCTCATAATTAGAAGCCCGGTGTGGTTCTAATCTTCTCCCTCTAATTCTCCAGCGATGACGAGCTCTGGATGGTGAAGCGCCGCCGGATCATGAAGGTTGCACGCTTGCAACAAAGTAGAGAGGTCGTGCTTTTCGGTCTTCGGTTCGAGGGAGTGTTCGTGGGTGGTATGCGAGATCGTGCATCGATGGTCGAGGAACTCCAAGTACGATCTACAACGACACATTCTTCTTCCACTGCAACTCGGTGACGCTAATGATTGTGATCCCAACCCATTATGCATCGTTGCTTTAGTTCAATTCATCGATGACATCATGTTGCTTTTAACAATGTTCCTACAATCGATCGGCTCTAGCTGTCGATGATCTGCTAACAGTTCCTTTGGCTTCACCATAGTTGAGAATAGTGAACCATCGCGTACACAAGAGGGCACCGAAGATGGATGATCTTCTATGGGGTCATGCGTATGATACGTCTCCAATGTATCTATAATTTTTGGTTGTTCCATGCTATTATAGTATCAATCTTGGATGTTTTATATGCAATTATATATCATTTTTGGTACTAACCTATTAACTTAGTGCCAAGTGTCAGTTGCTGTTTTTTTTGCCTGTTTTTGGTTTTCCAGGAAATCGGTACTAAATGAAGTCCAAATGCCACGAAACTTTTTGACAATTTTTTTGGACATAAGAGACACTAGAAACTTCGGAGGAAGTGAGAAGACAAAGGGGGTGGCCATGAGCCACCAGGGTACGCCCAAGGGGGTAGGCGCGCCCTGGTGCCTTATGGCACCTCTATAAATTCTCTAAAATCGTGAAAACAACAGAGAGCCACCCAAAACACTTTTTCCACTGTCGCAAGCTTTTGTTCTCGCAAGATCCCATCTAGAGGCCTTTTCTGGTACTCTGCTGGAGGGGGAATCGATCATGGAGGGCTTCTACATCAACCTTGCTGCCCCTCCGATAGTGTGTGAGTAGTTTACCACAGACCTATGGGTCCATAGCTAGTATCTAGATGCCTTCTTCTCTCTTTGATCTTCAATGCAATGTTCTCCTCGATGTTCTTAGAGATCTATTCTATGCAATCCTCTTTTGTGGTGTGTTTGTTGGGATCCGATGAATTGTGGGTTTATGATCAGATTATCCATTAATATTATTTGAGTCTTCTTTGAACTCCTTTATGCATGATTGTTATAGCTTTGTATTTCTCTTCGATATATCCGTTTGGTTTGGCCAACTAGAATGATTTATCTTGCAATGGGAGAGGTGCTTTGTGATGGGTTCGATCTTGCGGTGCTCAATCCCAATGACAGAAGGGGACATGACACATATTTGTATCGTTGCCATTAAGGATAAAACGATGAGTTTTATTCATATTGATTGGATTTACTTTGTCTACATCATGTCATCTTGCTTAAGGCGTTACTCCATTCTTTATGAACTTAATACTCGAGATGCATGTTGGATAGCGGTCGATGTGTGGAGTAACAGTAGTAGATGCAGACAGAAGTCAGTCTACTTGTCTCAGATGTGATGCCTATATACATGATCATTGCCTTGGATCACTACAAAAAATACACTTCTGTGATGATACCTGTTTGTCACAGTAGGTCATGTTTTTTGTCATGCATGTACATCCATGATGATTTTATGACAGAATCAAGATAGTCATACCTGTACTATCGTAGAAGTGTTCCATGACAATACCAAAATTATCATCACGGAAGTGTCCACTTCCATGACGATAAATGGCGCGTCATGGAAGTGCTTTCGTCAAGGGTAACCGACACGTGGCATCCATCATAACGGGTCGCCGTGAAGCTATCGGGTTCCAGTTTGGATCTGATAACCCATTAACAGCCCAGACCAATGGGGATTTTCCACGTGTAAAATCATCATTGGCTGGAGGAAACACGTGTCGGCTCACCGTTGGGACAGATGTCATCCACTCAGTGGACCGAAGGCGCCTATGATACGTCGACACGTGGCACGACCCCCAATAAAGGCCCATTCCTGTGAAAAGGCCGACCCGTTTGACTTGGTCAAAAGGTAGCGGGCCGGCCTATGGAAAGCCTGCTAATGGCATGTTCGCATATAGCCCATTTATAGCCCGCTAACCCAGGCCCGCTACGGCCTATCCGAATTAGGCCCAGTAGCATAATCTGGGACGTCCAATTTGATTCCAGCCCGTTTTAACTTCCGGCCCATGATGTGTTTCGGCCCATATGAGGCCCTTTGTAACTCTTGGCCCATTAACGGCTCGTGGTGAAACTGGCCCGTAATGAACAGTGTATCACTTTATACCCATTAATGACCCATTATTCCATTGGGCCGTTTCCAGCCCATGTTATCTTTCGGCCTTTTCAGGGCCCATTTATTCTTGGGCTCATTTCCAGCATTCGGTTACTCACGGCTCGTTACTGTCCTTTTCTGCTTGTGGGCCAAATTCAGCCGGTGGTTACAGTCGGCCGGTTTGTGGCACGTTAATTCGTTGGGCTGTTTTCATAGCGTCGTCAAATACGACCGATTAACGACGACCCGTTATGGTCGACACATCAACGGACAATTCCAACTCTAGCCCGTTTACGGCCCATAATGTGGTCTGTTATTGGCCCATGTTTGGCCAATCGATCATACGGCCCGTAGAAGGCCCATTGATGATACGACCCATAGAAGGCCCATTGTTTCTACGGCCCGTAGGAGGCCCAGGGGCACTACAGTAAATATGTAGCCCATGGTTATTGTGGCCTAGTTTAAAAAAATAGGTTATTACGGCCACTAGCAAACCGCGGAAAAAGAAGTGCACTGACTACAAGCAAACAAATAAACAAGACAACAAGGAAATAAATAAGTAAGCAACTTACGCTAGGCTATCACGACTATTACACATATTACATCCACTAGGCATCAAAGTTCGCCACCAGTGCAAATATAGGGAACAAATCAGCATATCACATACACTGGTTGTCAAAGTTGGCGACGAGTGCAAATAAATGCCGCAGCAAAACAAGTCCAGAACTGAAACCACTTCAAAAGAGCTCAAGAAACAATATCCTGGGTACCCATAATGCTGGCAAGATGCTTAGCAAGCTTATTAAATTTCTCTTGTTTGGCGCTTAAATCCTCGAGCGCTTGCTGATGCACCAGAAAATGCATCTGAATTCTGCAGGGACTTCCTCAGTCCTTCAGCTTCCTGTTGCAGAACATCTGATCGATGTCTTTCAACTTGAAGTTGAGACTCAAGAAGACGAACTGATTCAGTCAGCGAGTTCGAGGAGCTGGTGCCAGCAGTAGTAGCCAGTAACTTGAACACTACATCAAGACATGACTTTGGGGTTGTCTCAGTGTCTTCAATATAGTTTTTATCAGCTTTCTTGGAGAACAATAGGGATGTCTCACTATCTTGAACCTTATCTGCATTACTTCCTTTACCATTGCATAACGGGGTACTCTTCTCCAATATTTTATCTGCATTCTAAAAGAGAAACAAACAGACACATCACAGGTTTACCATGTTGTATATGAAACTCATTTTGGTAAACCAGTTCAGTGGTAAGGTGGATAGGATAACAACATGAAACAAACATATATCTATGTAGTATGGTCGCTGTATGGTCTATATCATTATAGTTTATGTTGCCAAATTAAGATAAAAACAGTTCAAATCATATCTATTTAAGATAAAACAGCATAGACGGAATATAAGTGTGGGAAACTACACAACAATAACAACACTTGTAATGTGCATGGCATGAGAACATAACTGTTTATTCAATTGAAACTGAAATCAACATAGAGCAAGTTACAACACCAAACACATTAAAGAAACAGGTTTAAAACATACCTGTTGCACCATTGGAGTTTCAATTGCATCCTCCAAATTTGAAATTAGTTGGTATGAGTAAATATAGTGATGCAAGAGCAAAGGAGTATGAACCATAGATACAGAACCTAACCTGAGAACAATTCTTCTTCTGTTTTAAGCATTGACTTGGGGTTTAGAGTGGTGGTCCCCGTGCCTTGGGCACTGTAGTTGCCTTACTAACTGCTCGTGTTTGGGTGCTCTATGGTGGAGACGGTGTTGTGTGATACGTCCATTTTGCATCATGCTTTTATATCGATATTTATTGCATTATGGGCTGTTATTTCACGTTATGTCACAATACTTAGGGCTATTCTCTCTTATTTTACAAGGTTTATCATGAAGAGGGAGAATGTCGGCAGCGGGAATTCTAGCTGGAAAAGGAGCAAATATTGGAAACCTATTCTGCACAGATCCAAAAATCATGAAACTCCATGGAAGTCATTTTTGGAATTAATAAGAATTTATGAGCAAATAAAGTACCAGAGGGGGCCCACACCATGGCCAGGAGGGTGGGGGCGCCCCCCTACTAGGCGCGCCCCCTGCCTCCTGCTCCCTGGTGGCCCTCCGGTGCCCATCTTCTGCTATATGAAGGCTTTTACCCTAAAAAACCAGAAGCAAGCTTATGGGACGAAACTCCACCGCCACGAGGCGGAACCTTGGCGGAACCAATCTAGGGCTCCGACGGAGCTGTTCTGCCGGGGAAACTTCCCTCCAGGAGGGGGAATTCATCACCATCGTCATCACCAATGATCCTCTCATCGAGAGGGGGTCAATCTCCATCAACATCTTCACCAGCACCATCTCCTCTCAAAACCCTATTTCATCTCTTGTATCCAATCTTGTATACAAAACCACAAATTGGTACCTGTGGGTTGCTAGTAGTGTTGATTACTCCTTGTAGTGATGCTAATTGGTTTACTTGGTGGAAGATCATATGTTCAGATCCTTAATGCATATTAATACTCCTCTGATCATGAACATGAATATGCTTTGTGAGTAGTTACGTTTGTTCCTGAGGACATGGGTGAAGTCTTGCTATTAGTAGTCATGTGAATTTGGTATTCGTTCGATATTTTGATGAGATGTATGTTGTCTCTCCTCTAGTGGTTTATGTGAACGTTGACTACATGACACTTCACCATTATTTGGGCCTAGAGGAAGGCATTGGGAAGTAATAAGTAGATTATGGGTTGCTAGAGTGACAGAAGCTTAAACCCTAGTTTATGCGTTGCTTCGTAAGGGGCTGATTTGGATCCACTAGTTTCATGCTATGGTTAGGTTTACCTTATGCTTCTTTTGTAGTTGCGGATGCTTGCAATAGTGGTTAATCATAAGTGGGATACTTGTCCAAGAAAGGGCAGTACCCAAGCACCGGTCCACCCACATATCAAATTATCAAAGTACCGAACGCAAATCATATGAGCGTGATGAAAACTAGCTTGACGATAATTCCCATGTGTCATCGGGAGCGCTTTTCTCATTATAAGAAATTGTCCAGGCTTGTCCTTTGCTACAAAAAGGATTGGGCCACCTTGATGCACCTTATTTACTTTCATTGCTTGTTACCTGTTACAAATTATCTTATCACAAAACTATTTGTTACCTACAATTTCAGTGCTTGCAGATAATACCTTACTGAAAACCGCTTGTCATTTCCTTCTGCTCCTCGTTGGGTTCGACACTCTTACTTATCGAAAGGACTACGATAGATCCCCTATACTTGTGGGTCATCAAGACTCTTTTCTGGTGCTGTTGCCAGCGAGTGAAGCGCCTTTGGTGAGTGGAACTTGGTAAGGAAACATTTATATAGTGTGCTGAAATTTTCTGTCACTTGTTACTATGGAAACTAATCCTTTGAGGGGCTTGTTCGGGGCATCTTCGCCCCGACCAGTAGAGCAAAGAGTTGCTCCACAACTTACTGAACCTACTGAAAATATTTACTTTGAGATTCCTTCGGGTATGATAGAGAAACTGCTAGCTAATCCCTCTGCAGGAGATAGAACATTGCATCCTGATTTACACCTTATCTTTGTGAATGAAGTTTGTGGATTATTTAAGCTTGCAGGTATTCCCGATGATGTTTTTAAGAGGAAGGTCTTCCCTTTATCTTTGAAGGGAGATGCATTGACATGGTACAGGCTATTTGATAATACGGGATCTTGGAAATATAAACGATTGAAGTTGGAATTTCACCAAAAGTTCTATCCTATGCATCTTGTTCATCGTGATCGTAATTACATATATAATTTCTGGCCTCGCGAAGGAGAAAGCATGGCTCAAGCTTGGGGGAGGCTTAAGTCAATGTTATATTCATGCCCCAATCATGATCTCTCTCGAGAGAAATGATTATTCAAAAATTTTATGCTCGGCTTTCTCTCAATGATCGCACCATGCTTGATACTTCCTGTGTTGGTTCTTATATGCTGAAGACTACTGAATTCAAGTGGGATTTGTTGGAAAGAATTAAACACAACTCTGAAGATTGGGGTTCCGGTGATGGTAAGGAGTCAGGTATGACACCTAAGTTTGATTGTGTTAAATCTTTTATGGATACCGATGCTTTTCGTGGATTTAGCACTAAATATGGACTTGACTCTGAGATAGTAGCTTCTTTTTGTGAATCATTTGCTGCCCATGTTGATCTCCCTAAGGAGAAGTGGTTCAAATATAATCCTCCCACTGAAGTAAAAGTAGTTGCACCTATTACAGTTGAAGAAAAGACTATCACTTATAATGATCCTATTGTTCCTACTACTTATGTTGAGAAACTACCTTTTCCTCTTAGGATAAAGGATCACACTAAAGCTTCAACTGTGGTCCGTAAGAGTAATACTAGAACATATACACCTCCTGAGAAAATTAAAGTTGAACCTAGTATTGCTATGGTTAAAGATCTCTTGGATGATAATATAGATAGGCATGTTATTTACTTCTGTGGTGAAACTGCTAATATTGCCAGACCAGATGCTAAGATACATAGACCTATTGTAGGCATGCCTGTTATTTCTGTTAAAATAGGAGATCATTGTTATCATGGCTTATGTGATATGGGTGCTAGTGCTAGTGCAATACCTTTTTCCTCATATGAATAAATTATGCATGATATTGCACCTGCTGAGTTAGAAGATATTGATGTTACAATTAAGCTTGCCAATAGAGATAATATTAAGCCATTTGGGATTGTTAGAGATGTCGAAGTCTTGTGTGGGAAAGCTAAATATGCTGCTGATTTTCTTGTTCTAGGTTCCCCACAAGATAGCTTTTGTCCCATTATATTTGGTAGGCCCTTCTTGAATACTGTTAATGCTAAGATTGATTGTGAAAAGGACGTTGTTACAATTGGCTTGGGGGATATGAAACATGAGTTTAATTTTGCTAAATTCTGTAGACAACCCTGTGATAAAGAATTGCCTAGTAAGGATGAAACTATTGGTCTTTCTTCTATTGCCGTACCTCCTACTGATCCGTTAGAACAATATTTGCTAGACCATGAAAATGATATGTTTATGAATGAAAGAAGGGAGATAGATGAAGTATTCCTTCAACAGGGTCCTATTGAAACACAACTTGCCTGTTGAAATCCTAGGGGATCCTCCTCCACCCAAGGGTGATCCCGTGTTTGAGCTCAAACCTTTACCTGATAATCTTAAATATGCTTATCTTGATGAAAATAAGATATATCCTATTATTATTAGTGCTAACCTTTCAGAGCAAGAAGAGGAAAGATTATTGAAAACTCTGAAGAAGCACCGTGCTGCTATTGGATATACTCTAGATGATCTTAAGGGCATTAGTCCCACTCTATGCCAACACAAAATAAAAGTGGAGAAAGATGCCAAACCAGTTAGAGATCCTCAACGACGGTTAAATCCTAAGATGAAAGAAGTGGTAAGAAAGGAGATACTAAAGCTCCTTGAGGCAGGTATAATTTATCCCGTTGCTAATAGTGATTGGGTAAGCCCTGTCCATTGCGTTCCTAAGAAGGGAGGTATTACTGTCGTTCCTGATGATAAAGATGAATTGATCCTGCAAAGAATTATTACAGGTTATAGGATGGTAATTGATTTCCATAAATTAAATAAAGCTACTAAGAAAGATCATTATCCTTTACCTTTTATTGATCAAATACTAGAAAGACTATCCAAACATACACATTTCTGCTTTCTAGATTGTTATTCTGGTTTCTCTCAAATACCTGTGTCAGCGGAGGATCAATCAAAAACTACTTTTACTTGCCCTTTTGGTACTTTTGCTTATAGACGTATGCCTTTTGGTTTATGTAATGCACCTGCTACCTATCAAAGATGTATGATGGCTATATTCTCTGACTTTTGTGAAAAGATTTGTGAGGTATTCATGGATGACTTCTCCGTTTATGGATCCTCTTTTGATGATTGCTTGAGCAACCTTGATCGAGTTTTGCAGAGATGTGAAGACACTAGTCTCGTCTTGAATTGGGAAAAGTGCCACTTCATGGTTAATGAAGGCATTGTTTTGGGGCACAAAATTTCTGAAAGAGGTATTGAAGTTGATAAAGCTAAAGTTGATGCTATTGAAAAGATGCCATGTCCCAAGGACATTAAAGGTATAAGAAGTTTCCTTGGTCATGCCGGTTTTTATAGGAGGTTCATTAAGGACTTTTCTAAAATCTCTAGGCCTCTGACTAATTTATTGCAAAAAGATATTCCTTTTGTCTTTGATGATGATTGTGTAGAAGCATTTGAAATACTTAAGAAAGCTTTGATAACTGCACCTATTGTTCAGCCACCTGATTGGAATTTACCCTTTGAAATTATGTGTGATGCTAGCGATTATGCTGTAGGTGCTGTTCTAGGGCACAGAGTTGATAAGAAATTAAATGTTATCCAATATGCTAGTAAAACTCTTGATACTACCCAGAGAAATTATGCTACTACTGAAAAAGAATTCTTAGCAGTTGTATTTGCTTGTGATAAGTTTAGACCTTATATTGTTGATTCTAAAGTAACTATTCACACTGATCATGCTACTATTAAATATCTTATGGAAAAGAAAGATGCTAAGCCTAGACTTATTAGATGGGTTCTCCTGCTTCAAGAATTTGATTTGCATATTATTAATAGAAAGGGAGCTGAGAACCCCGTTGCAGACAACTTGTCTAGGTTAGAGAATGTTCTTGATGACCCACTACCTATTGGTGATAGCTTTCCTGATGAACAATTAGCGGTCATTAATGCTTCTCGTACTGCTCCATGGTATGCTGATTATGCTAATTACATTGTTGCTAAATTTATACCACCTAGTTTCACATGCCAGCAAAAGAAAAAGTTCTTCTATGATTTAAGACATTACTTCTAGGATGACCCACACCTTTATAAAGAAAGAGTAGATGGTGTTATTAGACGTTGTGTACCTGAGCATGAATAGGAACAAATCCTATGCAAGTGTCACTCCAAACCATATGGAGGACACCACGCTGGAGATAGAACTGCACATAAGGTATTGCAATCCAATTTTTATTGGCCTACTCTCTTCAAAGATGCTCGTAAGTTTGTCTTGCCTTGTGATGAATGTCAAAGAATTGGTAATATTAGTAGACGTCAAGAAATGCCTATGAATTATTCTCTTGTTATTGAACCATTTGATGTTTGGGGCTTTGATTATATGGGACCTTTTCCTGCCTCTAATGGATACACACATATTTTAATTGCTGTTGATTACGTTACTAAGTGGGTAGAAGCTATTCCAACTAGTAGTGCTGATCACAACACCTCTATTAAGATGCTTAAAGAAGTTATTTTCCCAAGGTTTGGAGTCCCTAGATATCTCATGACTGATGGTGGTTCACATTTTATTCATGGTGCCTTTCGTAAAATGCTTGCTAAGTATGATGTTAATCATAGAATTGCATCTCCTTATCACCCTCAGTCTAGTGGTTAAGTAGAATTGAGCAATAGAGAGCCCAATTAATTTTGCAAAAGACTTTTAACAGATCTAGGAAGAATTGGTCCAAGAAACTTGATGATGCATTATGGGCCTATAGAACTGCATATAAAAATCCTATGGGTATGTCTCCGTATAAGATGGTTTATGGAAAAGCATGTCACTTACCTCTCAAACTTGAACATAAAGCATATTGGGCTATTAAAGAGCTCAATTATGACTTCAAACTTACTGGTGAGAAGAGGTTATTTGATATTAGCTCACTTGATGAATGGAGAACCTAGGCATATGAGAATGCCAAGCCGTTCAAAGAAAAAGTTAAAAGATGGCATGACAAAAGAATACAAAAGCGGGAGTTTAACGTAGGTGATTATGTGTTGCTATTCAACTCTCGTTTAAGATTTTTTGCAGGAAAACTTCTCTCTAAATGGGAAGGTCCTTACATTATAGAGGATGTCTACCGTTCCGGTGCCATAAAAATGAACAACATCGAAGGCACAAGTCTGAGGGTGGTGAACAGTCAAATAATTAAACATTATATCTCAGGTAATCCTATCAATGTTGAAACTAATATTATTGAAACCATAACCCCGGAGGAATACATAAGGGACACTTTCCAGAACGTTTCAGACTCCGAAAAGGAATAGGTATGTGGTACGGTAAGTAAACCGACTCCAAAACAATTCTAATAGCAATTTTTCTCCATTTTGGAATATTTAAGAATTTTGGAAAGCAAGAAGTAATCCGGGAGGGACACGAGGCCTCCACGAGGGTGGAGGGCGCGCCCACCCTTACTGGGCGCGCCCCCCTGTCTCGTGGGCACCTCGTGTGCCTCCCGGACTCCGTCTTCTTGCATGTTACTTCTCTTGGTAGGTAAAATTTCATTATATAATCTCTCAAAGGTTTTGACCACCGTATCACGCAAAAATCTTCTGTTTTTGTTTCGAGCTATTTTTCTGACAGATCTAGAGCACCATGACGTCTCCAAGTGCTCCCAAGGGCCAGTTTTTCAAGAGGTTATCAACCCTTATCTTGCGGAGGTGCTGCAACACCCTCAAACCATTGAGATGCATGAGGGGGTGCTGCACATCCGCGACGTGGAGGGACCAAGGCGTACCAGAAGCATGGAGACAAAACTCGAAGCCATGGAACAACAAGTTTTCAAGTGCCAAGGGATGGTGGAGCGTGGACTCAACGCCAACCAGATGATGATCGCGGAGTTCACCAACAACCACAAGCTGGATGCCAAGAACATTGGTGTGACGCCCGGATAATTAAGCTACAGTAATTCCTTGCTAATGAGGCCACGTCACCACGATTACTTTTGCTAATCTCATGATGATCCAAATCTCGTTCAAAGTCTAATTCAAATCAAGTCAAACAAATAAAGTTTTCAAAAGTAAAAAAATAAAATGTTCAAGATGGGTCAAATAAATCATGAGTAATTATGGTGGAGAAACCACATTTTGATAAAATAGTTAGATGCTCAAAAATAAACAAAACAATAACAAAAACAAATAAATAAATGCCTTTTCAATTAATAAAATATTAACTAAGTTATTTAATTTCCCAAAACTATTGGGGCAGTGGCATGTTTATTAAAACTAGATTAGGTACAACTTTGGTATTTTACAAAACTATAATAAAATAAAAAAAATACTAAAAGAAAACAGAAAAGAAATAAAAGGAAAATAGAACCAAAGAAAAGAAAGGCAAAGCCCCCTCCCCCTGGGCCATTCGGCCCAACTGGGCATCCAGGCCACCAGGAGGCCCACCCCATTCCCCCTTATCTCCCCGAGCGACCGAACCCTAGCCCAACCAGCCCCCATGACCCCCACTCTCCCTCGTCTCTCCCCCACCTCTCGATCCCGATCTGGATCGGGAAGGGGGGATCAAACCCGGCGACCCCGACGCCATCGCCCTGGTGCCTCGCCGCCCTACGTCGCCACCACTGCCGACGCTGCCCCGCCGCTCGACGTCGGACCTCCTCGCCGGCCTGCCTCCTCCATGCCGCCATCATCCACGTCCTCCACCATGAGCACCACTGCCTTGGACCCTACACCCCTCCGTGAGTGCCACCCCCATCTCCCTCTCTGACCCCGCGCCGTAGTCGTCCTCGACGGGACTCGCTCGCCCGCGTGCTCCTGCAGCTCCACCCGACCCTCGCCCCGTAGCCTTCCCCGCGGCTTGGTGCCCGCGGCCACCCCGCCGTGCACAGCGCCCGCACCGTGGCCTCCCCGCCCGGCAGCCTCTTTGCCCTAGCACCGCGCTCCCGCCCGAGCGCACACGCCCCCGTCCGGCCACTGCTGCCCCTTGCCCAGCACTCCTCACCGCGGGCGCCTCTCCACCAGCCATGGCCTCACCGTGGCCACCCCTTGCTCCGGCGCCTTGCCGGGTCCGCCCGCACCTGGGCGTGCGCCCGCTCAGGCCGCGTCCTGCACCCACGCCCGCTAAGCGCGCCCGATAGGCCCCTATGCCTATGACATGTGGGGCCCAACCCTGGAACGTTAAAAAAAGAGATATAAAAAATGAATTAAAAATAAATAAATAAATATATTAATTAATTAATTAACTAACTAGATTAATTAAGTTAATTAAATCCTGAATAGTTGACTAGTTAATTAAACTAAGTAACTGTTAATTATATATCAGTCTATGACAGAATGGACCCATGCGTCAGTTTGACCAAGTCAAACTGACTGTTGATTGCTGACGTCATGCTGACGTCATGGTGACATCAGCGTGCACTGTTCTGGATAATGTTGAATTTAAATATTTAAATAAATCCTAAAAATTATTTAAATCTTTTAAAATTAATATAAAATAAACCGTAGCTCGGATGGAAAAACTTTGTACATGAAAGTTGCTCAGAACGACGAGACGAATCCAGATATGCAGCCCGTTCGTCCGCCACACATCCCTAACATATCGAACACGCAACTTACCCCCTCCGGATCACCTGTCCGAAAACGCGAAACACCGGGGATACTTTCCCGGTTGTTTCCCCCCTTCGTTGGTATCACCTACTACCGTGTCAAGACACACCTAGCACCGCATATTGCCGCGTCTTGCTTTGTGTTACATTTGATTGCTCTGTTATTTATTGTGTTCCCCCTTTGTTACCTCTTTCTGGTAGACTCTGAGACCGGTGCCGATGTCCGTGTGTTCGACTACACCGAAGATGACCCCTCCTTGCCAGAGCAACCAGGCAAGCCCCCCCCTTGATCACCAGATATCGCTCATTCTCCTCTATACTGCTTGCATTAGAGTAGTGTAGCATGTTACTGCTTTTCGTTAATCCTATTCTGATGCATAGCCTGACATTGTTGCTACATCTGTTGATACCTTACCTGCAATCCTAAATACTTAGTATATGATGCTAGTTTATCATCATTGGCCCTACATTCTTGTTAGTCTGCCTTGCTATACTATCGGGCCATGATCACTTGGGAGGTGATCACGGGTATATATTATACATACATACATGCTATACAGATGGTGACTAAAGTCGGGTCAGCTCGTTGAGTACCCGCAGGTGATTCCGATGTGGGGGCTGGAAGGACAGGTGGCTCCATCCCGGTAGAGGTGGGCCTGGGTTCCCGACGGCCCCCGACTGTTACTCTGTGGCGGAGCGACAGGGTAGGTTGAGACCACCTAGGAGACAGGTGGGCCTGGCCCTGTTCAGCGTTCGCGGATACTTAACACGCTTAACGAGATCTTGGTATTTGATCTGAGTCTGGCTATTGGCCTATACGCACTAACCAACTACATGGGAAAGATATGGGCACTCGATGTCGTGGTATTAGCCGAAGCCTTCTTGACGTCAGCGACTGAGTGGCGCGTGCCGGATTGGAACATAAGCCTGCACTTGTATTAAGGGGGCTAGTTCTGCTTCCGGCCGCGTTCGCAACGTGCAGGTGTGCAAAGGGCGATGGGCCCATACCCTTGCGCGCATAGGAGTTAGACCGGCGTGCTGACCTCTCTGTTGTGCCTAGATGGGGCTACGACGGGTTGATCTTCCGAGGCCGGGCATGACCCAGGAAAGTGTGTCCGGCCAAATGGGATCGAGCGTGTTGGGTTATGTGGTGCACCCCTGCAGGGAAGTTAATCTATTCGAATAGCCGTGATCTTCGGTAACAGGACGACTTGGAGTTATACCTTGACCTTATGACAACTAGAACTGGATACTTAATAAAACACACCCTTCCAAGTTCCACAGACAACCCGGTGATCGCTTTTCCACAGGGTGACGAGGGGAGGATCGCCGGGTAGGATTATGCTATGCGATGCTACTGGAGATGCTACTTGGAGATGCTACTTGGAGGACTTCAATCTACTCTCTTCTACATGCTGCAAGACGGAGGCTGCCAGAAGCGTAGTCTTCGATAGGACTAGCTATCCCCCTCTTATTCTGGCATTCTGCAGTTCAGTCCACTGATATGGACTCCTTACACATATACCCATGCATATGTAGTGTAGTTCCTTGCTTGCGAGTACTTTGGATGAGTACTCACGGTTGCTTTCTCCCCCCTTTTCCCCCCTTTCCTTTCTTTCTGGTTGTCGCAACCAGATGCTGGAGTCCAGGAGCCAGACGCCACCATCGACGACGACCCCTACTACACCGGAGGTGCCTACTACTACGTGCATCCCGCTGATGACGATCGGGAGTAGTTTAGGAGGATCCCAGGCAGGAGGCCTGCGCCTCTTTCGATCTGTATCCCAGTTTGTGCTAGCCTTCTTAAGGCAAACTTGTTTAACTTATGTCTGTACTCAGATATTGTTGCTTCCACTGACTCGTCTATGATCGAGCACTTGTATTCGAGCCCTCGAGGCCCCTGGCTTGTATTATGATGATTGTATGACTTATTTATGTTTTAGAGTTGTGTTGTGATATCTTCCCGTGAGTCCCTCATCTTGATCGTACACGTTTGCGTGCATGGTTAGTGTACGATTGAATCGGGGGCGTCACAAGTTGGTATTTTTGGAAATCTCAGTGAATTGTCGCTGAGTTCATCAGCCACCTCCTCATTCTCTCCCTGGTTTGATGATGGACTCTTGTTTCGAAACTCGCTTCCATAGTTTAATTCCCGAGAATCTTACAATGTCATCTCGACAATTTGTGTTTCACCTTTTCTTCTGAGACATCCCGACTCGGAGGTATCCTGACACCAATCGGATCTGAATCTCTGTCAGATATGATGGTTGGAATATATTTCCAAGAGTTATAACATTGGTCTTTTATTTGACCCGGTAAGATGATGTCATGCCTAGAACACCTGGTCAGAGGACCCATTGTTATAGTTTTCCTTTTCAGCAAGGTTATCCATTCTTTCATGAGGAAATTGTAAGACTTATTCTATAGGTTGTTCCTGATTGATCCTTTGGGTATCCAAAATCTGACCTTTGCTTGAAGACCATGTCAATGCTATCTCGGAGCATGTCACTAGTACTCCGATCTTCAGTAAGAACATTTGTAGCACAATGCTAATTTTCTTTATCAATTATCCAAACACCGTTGTATGGGTAATGTCATGAAATTTCTCCCCCCTTTCCTAAAGGGTTTTCTACATTATATCTTGTCATGGATATCATGCTCTGTTTGTCCTTGGGAAGGATATACCCCTGAATAATGTGTTTAAACACATTTTTCTTTCCATTGTTCCATTTAATCTGATGATCACCTTTTT
This sequence comes from Triticum aestivum, assembly GCF_018294505.1. NCBI lineage: Eukaryota > Viridiplantae > Streptophyta > Magnoliopsida > Poales > Poaceae > Triticum > Triticum aestivum. Next base: position 388,214,983 of record NC_057795.1, on the reverse strand, counting down.
CTTTCCATTGTTTTGTTTAACCTTTCTGGTGATCTATATGATCTAAGCAGTAATATTCTTCTGCTTATGTACACACCTAGGTGTACAATCGTGTCGGTAAGACCCTGTTATTATTGTTGATGACATTCCGGTAACCATCGAAGGATGAGAACTTTGCCTAATGGTCCGCCTCATTCAACGAGTAGGAGAATGGTTCTCTTCGTCCCTCGCCCTTGGTACCGATGTTGTTGCCGACATAACTGACGGGCTATCCTCTGACATGCCTTACTTACATGATCGTGCAAGATGTCACCACCCTTCCTACTTTCAACCCACATGGTGGGCCCATAACCCACAGGTCCACTGGATCGAAACCTGACTCTTCTTTACAACCCGGATTCTAATGTATCCTTTACACCTGGCTTCGTATGTGATTCACAAGCTAAATGCTATACCATTAATCATCCTGGAATAAAATACCATGTTTTTCTCGTTGTTGAAAACCCCATTACAGCTTCTGTCCAGTCATCGGATGATTGCCTACCCGTTTCGAGCTTCGGTACCATCGTATATTGCACTCAACGAATTCACTGAAATACAACTCGTGGGATACCTTGTGTATTTCCCATTGAGTTCACCGTCAGATGCCTAGCTTTGTGGAGATGCGTTCTTCTGAAGTTTTTCCCCTTGGCCGCGTTCGTAGGACGATGGAGATCCCGAAGAAAGGAGACTTGATCATGGTGACTTGAAGCAGGGAAATGAAGACATCAACGAAAGGGATCAACCTCTTCGAAAGGGCAGCCAAGACCGAGAAGACTCGTTAGGTTTTCGCTACCAGCACTCCCCCCCTTACTCCACCGCTTAAATCTCGGGACGAGATTTCTTGTAGTGGAGGAGAATTGTGACGCCCGGATAATTAAGCTACAGTAATTCCTTGCTAATGAGGCCACGTCACCACGATTACTGTTGCTAATCTCATGATGATTCAAATCTCGTTCAAAGTCTAATTCAAATCAAGTCAAACAAATAAAGTTTTCAAAAGTAAAAAAAATAAAATGTTCAAGATGGGTCAAATAAATCATGAGTAATTATGGTGGAGAAACCACATTTTGATAAAATAGTTAGATGCTCAAAAATAAACAAAACAATAACAAAAACAAATAAATAAATGCCTTTTCAATTAAGAAAATATTAACTAAGTTATTTAATTTCCCAAAACTATTGGGGCAGTGGCATGTTTATTAAAACTAAATTAGGTACAACTTTGGTATTTTACAAAACTATAATAAAATAAAAAAATACTAAAAGAAAACAGAAAAGAAATAAAAGGAAAATAGAACCAAAGAAAAGAAAGGCAAAGCCCCCTCCCCCTGGGCCATTCGGCCCAACTGGGCATCCAGGCCACCAGGAGGCCCACCCCATTCCCCCTTATCTCCCCGAGCGACCGGACCCTAGCCCAACCAGCCCCCACGACCCCCACTCTCCCTCATCTCTCCCCCACCTCTCGATCCCGATCTGGATCGGGAAGGGGGGATCGAACCCGGCGACCCCGACGCCATCGCCCCGGTGCCTCGCCGCCCTACGTCGCCACCACTGCCGACGCTGCCCTGCCGCTCGACGCCGGATCTCCCCGCCGGCCTACCTCCTCCACGTCACCGTCGTCCATGTCCTCCACCACGAGCACCACTGCCTTGGACCCTACACCCCTCCGTGAGTGCCACCCCCATCTCCCTCTCTGACCCCGCGCCGTAGTCGTCCTCGACGGGACTCGCTCGCCCGCGTGCTCCCGCAGCTCCGCCCGACCCTCACCCCGTAGCCTTCCCCGCGGCCACCCCGCCGTGCACAGCGCCCGCACCGTGGCCTCCCCGCTCGGCAGCCTCTTCGCCCGTAGCACCGCGCTCCCGTCCGAGCGCACACGCCCCCGTCCGGCCACTGCTGCCCCTTGCCCAGCGCTCCTCGCCGCGGGCGCCTCTCCACCAGCCATGGCCTTGCCGTGGCCACTCCCCTGCTCCGGCGCCTTGCCGGGTCCGCCCGCACTTGGGCGTGCGCCTGCTCAGGCTGCGTCCTGCACCCGCGCCCCTTAAGCGCGCCCGATAGGCCCCTATGCCTATGACATGTGGGGCCCAACCCCTGGAACGTTAAAAAAAGAGATATAAAAATGAATTAAAAATAAATAAATAAATAAATATATTAATTAATTAATTAACTAACTAGATGAATTAAGTTAATTAAATCCTGAATAGTTGACTAGTTAATTAAACTAAGTAACTGTTAATTATATATCAGTCTATGACAGAATGGACCCATGCGTTAGTTTGACCAAGTCAAACTGACTGTTGACTGCTGACGTCATGCTGACGTCATGGTGACATCAGCGTGCACTGTTCTGGATAATGTTGAATTTAAATATTTAAATAAATCCTAAAAATGATTTAAATCTTTTAAAATTAATATAAAATAAACCGTAGCTCGGATGGAAAAACTTTGTACATGAAAGTTGCTCAAAACGACGAGACGAATCCGGATACGCAGCCCGTTCGTCAGCCACACATCCCTAACATATCAAACACGCAACTTACCCCCTCCGGATCACCTGTCCGAAAACGCGAAACACCAGGGATACTTTCCCGGTTGTTTCCCCCCTTCGTCGGTATCACCTACTATCGCGTCAGGACACACCTTGCACCGCATATTGCCGCATCTTGCTTTGTGTTACATTTGATTGCTCTGTTATTTATTGTGTTCCCCCTTCGTTACTTCTTTCCGGTAGACTCTGAGACCGGTGCCGATGTCCGTGTGTTCGACTACACCGAAGATGGCCCCTCCTTGCCAGAGCAACCAGGCAAGCCCCCCCTCCTTGATCACCAGATATCGCCCATTCTCCTCTATACTGCTTGCATTAGAGTAGTGTAGCATGTTACTGCTTTTCGTTAATCCTATTCTGATGCATAGCCTGACATTGTTGCTACATCTGTTGATACCTTACCTGCAATCCTAAATACTTAGTATAGGATGATAGTTTATCATCATTGGCCCTACATTCTTGTCAGTCTGCCTTGCTATACTATCGGGCCGTGATCACGGGTATATATTATACATACATACATGCTATACAGATGGTGACTAAAGTCGGGTCAGCTCGTTGAGTACCCGCAGGTGATTCCGATGTGGGGGCTGGAAGGACAGGTGGCTCCATCCCGGTAGAGGTGGGCCTGGGTTCTCGACGGCCCCCGACTGTTACTTTGTGGCGGAGCGACAGGGCAGGTTGAGACCACCTAGGAGACAGGTGGGCCTGGCCCTGTTCGGCGTTCGCGGATACTTAACACGCTTAACGAGATCTTGGTATTTGATCTGAGTCTGGCTATTGGCCTATACGCACTAACCAACTATGTGGGAAAGATATGGGCACTCGACGTCGTGGTATCAGCCGAAGCCTTCTTGACGTCAGCGACTGAGTGGCGCGCGCCGGATTGGAACGTAAGCCTGCACTTGTATTAAGGGGGCTAGTTCTGCTTCCGGCCGCGTTCGCAACATGCAGGTGTGCAAAGGGCGATGGCCCAGACCCCTGCGCGCATAGGAGTTAGACCGGCGTGCTGACCTCTCTGTTGTGCCTAGGTGGGGCTGCGACATGTTGATCTTCCGAGGCCGGGCATGACCCAGGAAAGTGTGTCCGGCCAAATGGGATCGAGCGTGTTGGGTTATGTGGTGCACCCCTGCAGGGAAGTTAATCTATTCGAATAGCCGTGATCTTCGGTAACAGGACGACTTGGAGTTGTACCTTGACCTTATGACAACTAGAACTGGATACTTAATAAAACACACCCTTCCAAGTTCCACAGATAACCCGGTGATCGCTTTTCCACAGGGCGACGAGGGGAGGATCGCCGGGTAGGATTATGCTATCCGATGCTACTGGAGATGCTACTTGGAGGACTTTATCTACTCTCTTCTACATGCTGCAAGACGGAGGCTGCCAGAAGTGTAGTCTTCGATAGGACTAGCTATCCCCATCTTATTCTAGCATTCTGTAGTTCAGTCCACTGATATGGCCTCCTTACACATATACCCATGCATATGTAGTGTAGTTCCTTGCTTGCGAGTACTTTGGATGAGTACTCACGGTTGCTTTCTCCCCCCTTTTTCCCCCTTTCCTTTCTTTCTGGTTGTCGCAACCAGATGCTGGAGTCCAGGAGCCAGACGCCACCGTCGACGATGACCCCTACTACACCGGAGGTGCCTACTACTACGTGCAGCCCACTGATGACGACTGGGAGTAGTTTAGGAGGATCCCAGGCAGGAGGCCTGCGCCTCTTTCGATCTGTATCCCAGTTTGTGCTAGCCTTCTTAAGGCAAACTTGTTTAACTTATGTCTGTACTCAGATATTGTTGCTTCCGCTGACTCGTCTATGATCGAGCACTTGTATTCGAGCCCTCGAGGCCCCTGGCTTGTATTATGATGCTTGTATGACTTATTTATGTTTTAGAGTTGTGTTGTGATATCTTCTCGTGAGTCCCTGATCTTGATCGTACACGTTTGCGTGCATGGTTAGTGTACGCTTGAATCGGGGGCGTCACAATTGGGGAGACCATCTTCAAGCTTCAAGAGAAAATCGAGCACCTCCAAGCCCAGATCTATGACCTGCAAAACCAAAATTGTGAGTATGAATATGGATTCAAGAGGATGAGTTTGGCTGCAGATTTGAGGATCCTGGAGACTCGATCATGCTTCTATGATGGTGAGCCTATGCCTTGGAAGATGGATGACAAACCTACATCATCAACAACTCCTTCTTCACCACCTCAGAGAACATAATCACATGGGTATGGGCACTCCCCTTGGCAACTTCCAAGCTTGGGGGAGGTGCCCCGGTATCGTATCACCATCACACTCCTACTTTACCACTTTCTTAGTTCGATCCTTTTAGTAATATCTTGATCTAGTAGATTGAAGTTTTGGTATGAATTAGTTTTGAGTTTTGCTTTATGATCTCTCTATGTAATCGAGTCCGTGAGCTATCTATAATAAAGATTAGTGTTGAGTCAAGGGCTTTGCTATCTTGCTATGATCGTGAGAAAATAGAAAGAATAAAAAAGAATAAAAGAGTTCATATTGATCTTATGGATAGTAATGACTTCACATATAAAGAGTATGAGGCATAAAAGTTGTTGAGAGTTGACAAACATAGTTTTGGTCATCGTTGCAATTAATAGGAAGTAATAAAGAAAGAGAGGTTTGCACATATAAATATACTATATTGGACATCTTTTATGATTGTGAGTACTCATTAAGTATGACATGCAAAGAGTTCATGTTGGACAAGGAAGACAACGTAATGGGTTATGTTTTCTCACATCTCAGTTAAAGTATATTATCATGGATCTTCCGAACATGTTGAGCTTGCCTTTCCCCCTCATGCTGGCCAAAAATTCATTGCACCAAGTAGAGATACTACTTGTACTTCCAAATATCCTTAAACCCAATTTTGCCACGAGAGTCCACCATACCTACCTATGGATTGAGTAAGATCCTTCAAGTAAGTTGTCATGTTGCAAGCAATAAAAATTGCTCTCTAAATATGTATGACTTATTAGTGCGGAGAAAATAAGCTTTATACGATCGTGTGATATGGAAGTAATAAAAGCGACGGACTGCATAATAAAGGTTCATATCACAAGTGGCAATATAAAGTGACGTTCTTTTGCATTAAGATTTTGTGCATCCAACCCTAAAAGCACATGACAACCTCTGCTTCCCTCTGTGAAGGGCCTATATTTTACTTTATGACTTTTACTTTATGCAAGAGTCAAGGTGATCTTCACCTTTCCCTTTTTCATTTTATCCTTTGGCAAGCACCTCGTGTTGGAAAGAACCTGATATATATATATCCAATTGGATGTAAGTTAGCATGGACTATTATTGTTGACATCACCCAAAGGTGAATACGTTGGGAGGCAAAACTATAAGCCCCTATCTTTCTCAGTGTCCGATTAAAACTCCATAACCATAAGTATTGCATGTGTGTTAGCAATTGTAGAAGACTATATGATAGTTGAGTATGTGGACTTGCTGAAAAGCTCTATTCTTGACTCTTTTGATGTTATGATAAATTGCAATTGTTTCAATGACTGAGATTATAGTTTGTTAGTTCTCAATGAAGTTTCTGAACCATACTTGACGTTGTGAATAGATTGTTACTTGAGCATAAGAAATCATATGACAAAGTCTATATATGTTGCTGTTATAAGAATGGTCATGATGCCCTCATGTTTGTATTTTATTTTTATCGACACCTCTATCTCTAAACATGTGGACATATTTTTTGATTTTGGCTTCCGCTTGAGGACAAGCGAGGTATAAGCTTGGGGGAGTTGATACGTCCATTTTGCATCATGCTTTTATATCAATATTTATTGCATTATGGGCTGTTATTTCACATTATGTCACAATACTTATGGCTATTCTCTCTTATTTTACAAGGTTTATCATGAAGAGGGAGAATGCCGATAGCGGGAATTCTAACTAGAGGAGCAAATATTGGAAACCTATTCTGCACAGCTCCAAAAATCCTGAAACTCCACGGAAGTCATTTTTGGAATTAATAAGAATTTATGAGCAAAGAAAGTACCAGAGGGGGCCCACACCCTGACCAGGAGGGTGGCCCCCCCCTACTAGGCGCGCCCCCTGTCTCCTGGGCCCCCTGGTGGCCCTCCGGTGCCCATATTCTGCTATATGAAGGCTTTTACCCTGAAAAAAACTAGAAGCAAGCTTACGGGATGAAACTCCGCCGCCACGAGGCGGAACCTTGTCGGAACCAATCTAGGGCTCCGGCCGAGCTGTTCTGCTGGGGAAACTTCTCTCGGGGAGGGGGAAATCATCACTATCGTCATCACCAACGATCCTCTCATCGAGAGGGGGTCAATCTCCATCAACATCTTCACCAGCACCATCTCCTCTCAAAACCCTAGTTCATCTCTTGTATCCAATCTTGTATCCAAAACCACAAATTGGTACCCATGGGTTGCTAGTAGTGTTGATTACTCCATGTAGTTGATGCTAATTGGTTTACTTGGTGGAAGATCATATGTTCAAATCCTTAATGCATATTAATACTCCTCTGATCATGAACATTAATATGCTTTGTGAGTAGTTACGTTTGTTCTTGAGGAAATGGTGAAAGTGCAACTATCCCTAGGTGGTTTTGGTAATTCCTAACAACATATAGTCATTGGGCTAATACTATTCCAAGACAAATATTTCAGGAAAGCTCAATGAATGGCATGGCCTGGATGAGGAAAGTGGATCCCTCAAAATACTAAGGACAAAAGGATTGGCTCAAGCTCAAAAGCTCAAGACTCTGCATTTTATATTTTAGTGATCCAAGATCACATTGAGTCTATAGGAAAAGCCAATACTATCAAGGAGGGATGAGGTGTTGCTTTCTTACTCCACAGTGATTAGTGATATGCTCAAAAACCCTCAACTACTTTCTCATATCCACATATGACCTAAACCAAAAGTCAAACTCGGCCCCACCGATTCTTTCTATCCGGTGCCACCGAGTTCAGATGTCATAGCCACTGCCACAAACCCTAGGCAAATCGGTCTCACCGATAGGGATCTCGGTCTCACCGAGATGGGATTGTAATCTCTATGTTTCCCTTCGTAATGTTTCGGTCTAACTGAAGTGAGCGGTCGGTCCCATCGATATTACAATGTAAACTCTCTATTTCCTTTTTGTAACATTTTGGTCTCACTAAAATGAGCGAATCGGTCCCACCGAGTTTACCTGACCAACTCTCTGGTTTGTTTATTACCAAAATCGGTCTCACTGAGTTTGTGTAATCGGTCTCACCGAGATTACGTTATGCCCTAACCCTAACCATATCGGTCCTACCGAGTTGCATGTCGGTCCCACCGAAAACCCTAACGGTCACTAGGTTTACTAAATCGGTCCGACCGAGTTTGTTGATTCGGTCCCACCGAGATTGGTAAATTGTGTGTAACAGTTAGACTTTGTGTGGAGGCTATATATACCCCTCCACCTCCTCTTCATTAGTGGAGAGAGCCATCAAAACAAACCTACACTTCCAACTTACCATTTCTGAGAGAGAACCACCTACTCAAGTGTTAGGGCCAAGATATTCCATTCCTACCATATGAATCTTGATCTCTAGCCTTCCCCAAGTTGCTTTCCACTCAAATCTTCTTTCCACCAAATCCAAATCCTGTGAGAGAGAGTTGAGTGTTGGGGAGACTATCATTTGAAGCACAAGAGCAAGGAGTTCATCATCAACGCACCATTTGTTACTTCTTGGAGAGTGGTGTCTCCTAGATTGGCTAGGTGTCACTTGGGAGCCTCCGACAAGATTGTGGAGTTGAACCAAGGAGTTTGTAAGGGCAAGGAGATCGCCTACTTCGTGAAGCTCTACCGCTAGTGAGGCAAGTCCTTCGTGGGCGACGACCATGGTGGGATAGACAAGGTTGCTTCTTCGTGGACCCGTCTTGGGTGGAGCCCTCCGTGGACTCGCGCAGCCGTTACCCTTCGTGGGTTGAAGTCTCCATCAACGTGGATGTACGATAGCACCACCTATCGGAACCACGACAAAAATATCCGTGTCTCCAATTGCGTTTGAATCCTCCAAACCCTTCCCTTTACATTCTTACAAGTTGCATGCTTTACTTTCCGCTGCCCATATACTCTTTGCATGCTTGCTTGAATTGTGTGAAGATTACTTGACTTGTGCTAAGATAGTTAAAATCTGCCAAAGACTAAAATTGGGAAAAGGTTAAGTTTTTAATTGGTCAAGTAGTCTAATCACCCCCCTCTAGACATACTTCAAGATCCTACACATGGGTGAAGTCTTGCTATTATTAGTCATGTGAATTTGGTATTCGTTCGATATTTTGATGAGATGTATGTTGTCTCTCCTCTAGTGGTGTTATGTGAACGTCGACTACATGACACTTCACCATTATTTGGGCCTATAGGAAGGCATTGGGAAGTAATAAGTAGATGATGGGTTGCTAGAGTGACAGAAGCTTAAACCCTAGTTTATGCGTTGCTTCGTAAGGGGCTGATTTGGATCCACTAGTTTCATGCTATGGTTAGGTTTACCTTAATACTTCTTTTGTAGTTGCAGATGCTTGCAATAGGGGTTAATCATAAGTGGGATGCTTGTCCAAGAAAGGGTAGTACCCAAGCACCAGTCCACCCACATATCAAATTATCAAAGTACCGAATGCGAATCATATGAGCGTGATGAAAACTAGCTTGATGATAATTCCCATGTGTCCTCGGGAGCGTTTTTCTCATTATAAGAAGTTGTCCAGGCTTGTCCTTTGCTATAAAAAGGATTGGGCCACCTTGCTGCACCTTATTTACTTTCATTGCTTGTTACCCGTTACAAGTTATCTTATCACAAAATTATCTGTTACCTACATTTTCAGTGCTCGCAGAGAATACCTTACTGAAAACCGCTTGTCATTTCCTTCTGCTCCTTGTTGGGTTTGACACTCTTACTTATCGAAAGGACTACGATAGATCCCCTATACTTGTGGGTCATCATTGTGTCAACTGGAACTGGGTTACTATCTGCTGGGGTTGGGGTTAGAAGGGGTGTAGCCGGTTCTCTGTCCAACTGGGTAGGGGTACAATCTGTGTGAGTCTGGGTTATGTGTGGTGGGGCTGGTTCTTGGGCAAGTAAAACTGTGGTTCTATCTGCATCGGTAGGTAGCACAATCTTTTCTGAAGACCGTGTTTTTACTCCCACAGATACTGCCATCACCCCTCCAATTCAAATGGCTGATAAACAAGAAAAGTAATTGAATATACAGACATTGTAAGATAGACAGGTGCAATGGATAGTAGGGAAGAAAACAGGGCATGAAACAATTCACATTTATGTTGTCTAACCAAACACAATAGCATAACATAATTTCACATATATGATGGCTAATTAAACAGGATAGCGTGACACAATTTCACTTGTATGATGGCTAACTAAACAAGATAGAATGACATACTTCAAAAATATGATGACTATGTAAACAGGATGAGATGATATAACTATACGATGTGTCTATTAAAGTGGTTGGCATGCCATATTCACAAACATGCCGTCGATGGAAACATGATGGCATGATATAATTCATAGATAGAATGACATAATTCAAAATATAATGACTATGTAAACAGGATGAGATGATATAACTATATTATGTCTTTAGAAAATGGGTTGGCATGCCATAATTCAGATACATGATGTCTATGTAAACATCATGGCATGATATAATTCAAATATATGATTTATATACTAAGCAAGTGAGTAGAGGGCAATCGCATATATGATGTGTCAACTAAGGAGATGGCATTCAATATTGTGTATATGATGTAAAAACTAAGCATTGCAATACAACATATGCATGATAAGAGTAATATAACCCTGCCAAGTTTGAGCATACACCTCAGGGGGATAATAGGACTGGTCATCTGCCTCTGAATCCTCCTCTGACGAGCTATCTATAACCAGCAAGATATCTTCTTCAGCAGGTAGCATTGTCTGCTCTGAAGACCTTGTTTTCACTCCAGATTTCTCCATCACCAATTCAAATGCCTGATGCACAGGAAGAGCAGTTGAATATACAAACATTGTCGACAAATGCAATGAGAAATACAAAAAAAGACGACATGATATAATTCACATATATGACGCTTGGCTAAACAGCATGGCATTGCATAATTCACATATATAATGCCTTGCAACAAGATAGCATTGCATAATTCACATATATAATGTCTTGCAACAAGATGTCATTGCATAATTCACATATATGGTAATTAGACACTAAACATGTGGCATTCACACAAAGCATGTCTAAACTAAGCAAATGACATAGCAATGCAAGACACCATACACACGATATGAGCAACATAACCCTACCAAGTTAATTAGAGCATGCATCTCGGGGGGAAATAGGACTAGTCATCTGTCTCGGAATCCTCATCTGAGGAGCTATCCGTAACCAGCAAGACATGCGCTTCGTTAGATAGCATTGTCGCTCTGAAGACCTTGTTTCCACTCCAGATTTTTCCATGACCATGTTGAATGACTAATGCATAGGAAGAGTAATTGAATGTACTAAAATTGTTGACAAATTTAATACATAATAAAAAATGATGGCATGATATAATTCACATATAAGATGACTGGCTAACCAGGGTGGCATTGAAAAATTCACATATATGATGCCTGGCTAAACAAGATGGCATTGCATGATTCACATATACGAAAAAGAAACTAAGCAGATGGCATTCACACAAAGCATGTCTAAACTAAGCATATGACATATTTGATGTATATAGTAAGCAATGCAAGGCACCATATGCATGATATTACCAACATCAACATGCCAGGTTAGAGCGAAGACCTCAGGGGGTAAATAGGAGTGGTCTTGTCCTTCTGAATCCCCCTCAGAACATTTATCTTCCGCTTGATTATAATCCTAAATGGGTGGAGGGGGGCTGCTGTCGGCGTTCTGGGAACGGGGGTCCCCAGACTTGCCTGCCTGCGGCCTGTAGCGTGGCTCAAGTAGTGGCCCAGTACGGCCCGTCTTCATCAACCCAAACTCAAGACCCTCGCGAGGGGCCAAGCCTCGCGGTAGGGACGACGCAAGGCTTCCTCAAGGGCGGCCTCACCAGGCAGGCTCGCGAGGAGGCGGAGAGATCAAGGCAGGGGTACCTCGCGAGGTGCTCATGACGCAAGCCATGACGACCAAGACTAGGCAGGCGCCAGGCGGGTGCCAGCCTGCATAGTGTCCTCGTTTCCTCTTTGGTGCAAAGGGGACAAGCGCAGGCACGGAGTACCGAGGCATCAAGCAAAGGTTACCATTTCGGTGCAACGAGACCAAGACCAGCAGAGTGGCAGGACGGAGGTCACCATGGAGCCCAAGATGGCATCATCGCCAGTACCTTTGGCAGTCGAAGACCAACTTTAGTCAGGATAACTTGTACTAGATTTTCCCCTTCAAAATGGCCATTGTTGGCTCCCTTCCCACTCAATATTTGGGGAGATGACCAGGGCCTCTATATATAGAGATAGCCACCACAGTAGAGGGCATCGAGTTCTCATATGATCCAGAGGTGATCAAACCCACCTAAGTAGATCACCGCACCAGCCCAAGAACACCTCTCGTGAGGCTGTTATTCCTCTATACTGTTCATCATCAGCCCCTAAGGCAATCCACCACACCACAAACTAGAGTAGGGTATTACACCACAACGGTGTCCCGAACTAGTATAAACCCCGGGTCCCTTGTGTTGTTCATCGTGTAGCTTAGATTCACAATGAGGCATTGGGACGTGGATCGGTAGGGGTAAGATCTTCGCGCGCACCCCAGAGTTCGAACCTTAAGGGTTTTGCCAAAACCCGATATCCGACATTTGGCACGCCAGGTAGGGGTGTGCCGGAATCTTTCTTCCGCCGTCCTGTGTTCAATCATTCGCCGCATCCATGGCTAACACTCGCTGAGCTCACCCCGAGCGTCGGGTTGCTATCACCGCCCGCGTCACCCAGACGGCTCTAGTCGGTGGGCCTGCTCATCGTTCCCCGTCGCCTGCCGCCAACGCTGCTACCGGCCTGGCAGGGAACGAGCAGCAAGCATCGTCATTGCATCCCTCGGTGCGGCGGGAAGGCCGCACCGCCACTCCGTCGCTGACTCCAGCTGGTTCGTCGTTGCACGCTCGTCGCGCTCCCACGGACGCGCAGGCCGCGTTGCTCTTGGCATGTGAGCTCCTGCACTACCGCCACGTCGACGACCTCTACAAGGAGTGGCTCGCTCGCATCACCGAGCTCGTCAGCGCCGCGGGGGCTCTCCCTCGTTGTCCCTCTCGCTGCCTCGCCCTCCCTCCTGCATGGGCGACGCGGCTCAGGAGGTGCCCCCGCCACCTCCTCCCCAAGAAGGTGCCCTAGTACCAAGGTGCGCGACCCCTGGACGAGACCCGCCGCATCCAGCGCCCGCGCGGCAAGAGAGGAGCTGCCAAGAAATCCCTCGACCTCAAGAAGGCGCTCACGTGCTCGCCGCTCCAGCACGCCAGGACCGCATCCCTGCTCCAGCACATCAAGACCCCGCGCTGCCCCTGGCAGTGGCGCGTGGGAACCTCCAAGAGCAGGCCCCGCATCTGCAAAGGGATCCGGTGGCCACCACAGGCTGTCGCGCCTTCACCACAGAGCTGCGCAGTGTTGCCTGGCCGGGCAAGTTCAAGCCGGATCTGCCCCCTCACTACGAAGGCACCGCCGACCCTGCGGAGTTCCTACAGCTCTACGAGCTGGGCATCGAGGCGGCCAACAAAGACAAAAAGGTCATGGCGAACAGGTTTCCCATGGCACTCAAGGATGGTGCCTGCACCTGGCTCCTGAACCCGCCTCCCGGCTCGATCTCCTCTTGGGACGAGATGCGCACCCGCTTCATCGCCAACTTTTTGGGCACTTGCGACCGCCCTCCGGTCATGGGTGACCTGTGCTGCATCAAGCAGCAACCTAGAGAGACCTTGCAGAAGTACATCCAATGCTTCAACAGCACTCGCCTCAAGATTCCCAAGGTGACTGAGGAGGCCATCATCTCGGCATTCTCTGACGGCGTCCACGACGTCAAGATGAAGGAGGAGCTGGCAATCCATGAGGATCTATGCACATCTTAGGAGCTGTTCAACCTAGCGACCAAGTGTGCAAGGGCTAAGGAGGGACGCCTCTTCCTTCTCGAGCTTCCAACTGCTGACCCAGAAGAGAAGAAAGCCAAGGCCAAGGACGTGAAGCGCAAGGGAGCAGTTGTACTTGCAGCAGAACCAGACACGAAGCACGGCAGGGACCAGCTAGAGTCCTCCAAGGGCAGCCGATACTGCGTCTACCATGACCTCCACACCCACAAGACCAACGAATGCCAGGAGCTCAGGGCCGTCCAAGAAGGACACATCGACCGACGCCCCGACCGCAACGATCAGGGCTACGGTCGAGGAGGAGGAAGAGGTGGAGGATGATGGGACGATCGGGGCGCTTGACAGGAGTGGCGTGACCGACCTCGTGAGAATCGCTGGCAGGACCAGCCTCGTGAGGGGGCTTGGAGGGATCAGCCTCACAAGGATCGCCCGCAGGGCAACGCATGCCTTCCTCCTCTGCCACCACCGCCCAGAAGGAATGACGACCATCACCAGGACGAGGGGGCTGGGGGCTTCCAGGAGCCACGTGCTATCGCTTGCATCCTGGGCGGCACCCAGGCCCCAGCCTCTCAGCGCATCTTCAGGCAGTTTGCTCACGAGGTGAACGCAGTCCTCCCCAAGCTCGAGGCCACGCGCCCTCTCAGGTTGTCCACGTGCGCCATCACGTTCAGCTCAGTGGATCAACTCAAGTGTGCGGCTACAGCTGGCGTCCTCCCAATGCTTTGTTCCCCAGTCATCAGCAACGTGCAAGTCACTAGGACCTTCATCGATGGTGGCGCATGACTCAACATTCTGTCCGTAAAGACATTCAACAATCTCGAAGTGCCATATGATCAACTTCAGCCAACCAAGCCTTTCTCAGGAGTCACTGACGGTTCCACCACTCCGATAGGGCAGGTTCGCCTCCTTGTCACCTTCGGGCAGTGCAAGAACTACCGAACCGAGCTCATCGACTTCGATGTTGCCCACATTCGCTTACCGTACAATGCCATCCTCGGGTATCCAGCCCACACCAAGTTCATGGCAGTGACTCACCATGGTTACAACGTCCTCAAGATGCCGGGAAGCGGCGGAATCATCACAGTCCCCTGCGAAGAGAAGGATGCATGTGCTCTCTCGACCGTGCCTTCCAAGCTGCATCAGTTGAGAACCCAGACAACAAGAATGAGAACCCTCCCGACGCAGTCCCTAAGAAGAAGAAGACATCACCCAACTCAAGGCCTCAGGAGGTAGGCATCTCTAGAGGCGCCGCGTCAGGATCTGCGCCCGCGCCAGGGGCCTCCTCGGGCAAGGCTCGGGGGCTCTCTCCTGGAGGGCCTCAGACTTTGCCAAGATCACGAGGGAGGCGCTCAGGCACCACTTGGAGGTGTGCCTTGCGACACGTTTCCCTTAGGAAGGCATGGGGTAAGGAGGGCCCAACCCTTAGGAGTTCATCACCAAGGTCACTCAGGAGCTGCAGGAATCGAGAGTCATGCACGACAATCGCCGCCTGCCCGGCATAGCCCCCCATCCAGGCGAGGATGGCGGGCTGCTCACCTGCATCGACTACCCAGGGCTCAACCGAGTCGCGTCTCAGGAGCGTTTCTGGCCTTCGCACGTGGGACGCTGCGAGGGTCCGCCACACAGCTATGTTTGCATGCCTTTTGGCCTACCAAATGCGGCTGCTGCTCACCAGCGTCTTATGTAGAGCATTCTGGAAGCTGAGGAGGCCAGGCACCACGCGGTCCTGGCAGAGATGGAGATGGTCCTCGAGGGGCCACCCGGACCCCCAGAGCCTCTCGAGGCTCAGGGCTCTGGTGGTTCATTAGGATCGGCTTCTTCACCGCGCCTCATCAGCTACTTCAACACTCGATCCACAATGGTATCAGGTGACATCTTTCGAGTTCCATTTCAGCTGGGAGCGCCCTCAGGGCTGCATTATTCCCAGGTTGTGTGGGTCAGTCCCTGTGGCATGTACCTCTTTCGCTTATGTCTTTAGTTTACCTTGCTGGGGGATCCCCACAGGCTGCATCATCCCCAAGCCGCTCGGGCCTGACCCAGTGGCATGTATCTTTCCCGCGTCTATCTAAGTTGGCTTGCCTTCATGCTTAACCTGCCTATTATTACCCTCTCCCGCCCCCGCGGCCCCTTTTTCTCCCTCATGCAAATCGCTTGCACGTTAAAAGGGGGGCGCCTGAGCATCGCGACTCAGGGGCTCTTACTGGCTCTCTAGCCCTCACCCCTGGCCTTGTCCACGGCATCGCGACCTAGCATACCAGCGGCGACTGAGCTTGCTCGAGGGTCGGGACTTGAGGACATAGAGCATTTGCATCTGACCACCTTGCAGGAACACTCAGTCGCCCAAGGCTCAAGATCAGGTGCAACCCACCTTGAGGTAGGGCCTCGTGAGTCCCGCGCTGGCCCACGGGTGCCCAGATACACCTCGTCTAGCCCTACCGTGCCAGCCACGTGTCAGGGCGGGGTTGTACACGCCCCGAGGGCTCCTCCCGGAGGGGGGGTCCCTCCCACGTACCAGTGGAAGCACCATGCTCCGCGTTGGCTGACGACACTGCCGAGGAGCGGCTATGCCCGTACACATACGGAAGTGCTATGCTCCGCGCTGGTGATAAACAACCGAGGGCAGCCCTCGGCTGTATCAACCTCAGGGAGCCCAGAGCTCGGTGTCCGGCCTCATCGCAACGCCTCCCCTTGGGAGCGCCACGCGAGGGGGCTGGACAAGGGGGCTGCGCCCAGGTCATGCCCGAGCGCACACCACCCAGCTAGGTCCCTCAGACCTGGTCGTCGCGCATTTCTCCCTGAGCAGAGCCAAGGTATGAAGACCGTTTGAGCGTCAAGGGGGACTCCTGAGCATCGCGACTCAGGAGCCTAACTGGTCACGTAACCCCCCACTCCTTAGTTCCGAAAGGCTAACGGCAGTTGAGGTATGCGCGGGGCCGGGCCCTGCCGACTTAGAATGACAGATCTGCTCCTACACCCCCTCCCTATTTGCTGTTTGCGCGTCAAGGGGTACTCCTGAGCACCACGACTCAGGAGCCTAACTTGCCACATAGCCCCTCACTCCTTAGTCCCGTCCCGGTGATCCGGTCAGGGCTAACGGCGGCTGAGGTATGCGCGGGGCCGGGCCCTGCCGACGTAGAACACAAAGCAAATAGGAAGGAAACCGCAAAATCTCGCAAATTCAGAAGAAAATATTACAAACCACAAATTGTCCTCACGACACCAAACACAAGTTTAAACGCCTCCACGAGGCACGATGCATGTTGCAGGAGTTGAAACAGGAAAAGAAGCCATGAGGAGATCACCCTTGAGTAGCCGTCGTTCGCCGGGAGCCCCGCCTCTGTGGTAGAGTTGCGCTTGTCAGCTTGACCTTCCGGGGCCACGGAACCAACAACACCTGCATTGGGCGCAGTGGCGATGGCGCGGAACTTCGCCAGCAAAGCCTCCGCTCGGC
The DNA here is from genome assembly GCF_018294505.1 of Triticum aestivum. Classification (NCBI taxonomy): domain Eukaryota; kingdom Viridiplantae; phylum Streptophyta; class Magnoliopsida; order Poales; family Poaceae; genus Triticum; species Triticum aestivum. The sequence continues at coordinate 388,197,841 of NC_057795.1, read as the reverse complement.
CCTTCACGGCCTCAGTAGCAGTGGCGGAGCGCTTGGCGTCCACATGCTCCAGCAGGTCGTCAAGGTTGGCATCGGGGTTGCGAAGGTAGACGTGGATGAGGATCCGCATCAGCGCCGCAGAAGAAAGGACGCGAGCTTCAACCTCGGCCATGGGGCCGATGCCGGTCACGACCTCCTCAAGCGCTTCGACCAGGAAGGGAATCAGCTTGGCGGGGCCATCAGTGGCTCCGGCCAGCGGCTTCTCCAGACCATCATCGTAAAGCGACTTCAGCACCCTGCGGGATCTCTCCTCATAATCCGCGAAGGCCACGCGATCCTCAGCCAAGACCTTCGCCTTGGCGTCCAGCTCAGTCCTCTCCGCCTTCAGCTTCTGCTCCAGTGTCTTTAGTCGGCTGCGATCAGCGGACAACTCGACGTCGTGATCCCCGATGGCGGCCTCCCGAGCCTTCATCTCCTCCTCCTTCGCCTGGCGGTCGCCAACCTCTTTGGTGAGCCTGTCGCGCATGTCCTGCAACTCATTCTCCAGCGCCTTGCAATGTTCCTGGACGACCGAAGCATCTTTCAACATGGTGTCACGGGCGGCTATGGCCTGGGTGGCGACTTGTTTCTCCTCCTCAGAAGCCGCCACAGCCTGGCTCAACGCCGATTAGACAGAGGAGTCAGAGCGGGCCCAGCCAGAGATCAGCTCCAGGCGCCCGGCCACCAGGCGGGGGTTGGCACCCTGGAGATCTTCTCGCAGCCGACCCAACCCAGCAGCAGCACGGTCCAAGGCGACGGAGGAGATAGAGGAGTCAGGAACCAGTGGGGCAGGAGGAGAAGACAGCAGCGTGATCACGGCCTGGGAGGCTGGGACCCCCTGAGCCTTGGTGACCTCGGCAACAACATCAAGCACAGGCGCCTCCGGAGGGGCTGGCACCGCGCCAGAGCACTCCCCCTGGCCTCACAAGGACGAATGGGCAGGGAGGTGCGAGCTCCACTACCTCCCCTTTCCACAGGCGAAGGCGCGGCCACGATAGACGAGTTTGCCCCAAGCGAAGCCACCGTGTCCCCCTTTAGCCTCTTCGTCACAAGCGGCAGCCTACCCAGACAATGGAGGACGTCAAGCCCTGACAATGAAAACAAGAGCAAAGCGGAGTTCGAGTACTTACAGGTCGATCACGGTGTGCTCCGGCGGCCTCCTGCCGAGCTTAAAGCCCGAGAGCCTCTTGCAGGGTGCAGCCTCAGGAGGTCCAGAGGCAGAGGAGGGCACACCAGAAGGGCTGGAGCTGGCTTCGAGCAGTGCCGGGGCCGGAGTAGCCCCTCGAGAGATCAGCCCCGACCTGTCCTTCTTCGGGATCACAGGCGGGTCCTTCCCTCCTCGCCTGGCGTCGGCCTCGTCGTCGTCCGACAAGTTGCGGAGGATGTTGACCCTGCGCCAAGGGGAATTCTCCCCCGTCCCCTCAGTGGTCTCCTTTGAGTCGCGCTCCTCTTCCTCCTCGTCTTCCTCCTCTCCTTTGCAGGAATCATCGGAGGACAACTCCACCGGCGCCGCCGCCTCCTGGCCCTCAGGAGGCACCACCAGCACTAGGCCGTTCCCATCAAAGGTGGGCATGGCGTCCACCACCTGTTCCTAGTCGTCGCGAAGAAACAAGGGGACAGGAGCGCCCTCCAGGTTTGCCACGTCCTCTCCGACCAGGAAGCGGAGAGCTGCGGCTAGATCCTCATCAGCCAGGGCCTCTGACCTCAGGCGGAGATCGCTGTCCGCATCTCCAAGCCTCCACAACAGGCACGAATGCACCTGAAGAGGAGCCACCCGATGCGCCAGGAACTCCCTCAGGAGCGTGGCCCCGGTCAGCTTTGCCGCCTTCAGGTTGCTCGGCCTCAGGTCGGCGTTCATCTTCTCTAGTGATAGCTTCGCCTGCCGGTCGTCAAGCTTCACACGGGACCATGCCTCGTCAGCCCGGGGCTGCGCTATGGGCAGCGCCAGCCTAGAATTGATGCATCCGGCATCCAGCATGACCCACTTGCTCCGGAAGCCGTCGGTCCTCTTCCCGGCCTTCGAGATCGCATTGGCTTTGGAGTATGCAACAAAGCCGGCGCACGCAGAGGCATGCACGCTGGTGACTCGGAGGAAGAAGAAGTGGCGCAGCAAGGCCACGGAAGGCATCACCCCAACGTGTGCCTCACAATAGTAGGCAAAAATCGACAGAAGGAGAACAGAGTTGGGATGGAGATGCAGAGCCTGTAGCTTGTAATGGCGAAGGACAACATAGAAGAACTCGAAAAAAGGAGGCACCAGGCCGGCAATGACAGTGCTCATGAAGAAGGGATAGAAGGTGCTCCCCTTGTCCTCCGGCTGGGCAGAGCCGGCTCGGAGCACAGTCTCCCCCATCTTGCTGCCTTACGCCGCTGTCATCAGGCGCGTGAGGGCGAGATTCTTCTCCGTCATGTTGGGGGGATCCAGAACCGGCGAGTACCAGGCGGATGGAGCCTCAGCCATGGTCTTGCGGGGTGCCATTGCTCACTAGGGGAGAAAGGATGAGGCGGATCTGGGAATTTCAGAAGCAGGAGAGCAAGAGCAAGAAAGGGGATCTAGAGCAAGGCGAATGAGAGCAATGAAGGTAAGCCTAAACCAGGCCAGCCTTTTGTCTGTCGGGCAGTTACCAAGGCAGCGTGGGGAAGCGAAGACGCCCACGTCCAATCAACCGCCATGCGGCGACCAAGGCCACAGGCTGTTGGGGCCCGCGGCACTCCGCACTTGCCCTTTTGCTTCGCTGCTAAGCCAAGTCCGAGCGCGCCTTGGGACCAGGGCTACTATCGGTGTTCTGGGAACGGGGGTCCCCAGACTTGCCTGCCTGCAGCCTGCGGCGTGGCTCAAGTAGTGGCCCAGTACGACCCGTCTTCATCAACCCAAACTCAAGACCCTCGCGAGGGGCCAAGCCTCGCGGGGCGGACGACACAAGGCTTCCTCAAGGGCGGCCTCACCAGGCAGACTCGCGAGGAGGTGGAGAGATCAAGGCAGGGGTACCTCGCAAGGTGCTCATGACGCAAGCCATGACAACCAAGACCAGGCAGGCGCCAGGCGGGCGCCAGCCTGCGCAATGTCCTTGTTTCCTCTTTGGTGCAAAGGGGACAAGCGCAAGCGCGGAGTATCGAGCCATGAAGCAAAGGTTACCATTTCGGTGCATCGAGACCAAGACCAGCAGAGCGGCAGGATAGAGGTCACCGTGGAGCCCAAGACGGCGTCATCGCCAGTGTCTTTGGCAGCTGAAGACCAACTTTAGTCAGGATAAGTTGTACTAGATGTTCCCCTTCAAAATGGCCGTTGTTGGCTCCCTTCCCGCTAAATATTTGGGGAGAGGACCAGGGCCTCCATATATAGAGATAGCCACCACAGTAGAGGGCATCGAGTTCTCATCTGATCCAGAGGTGATCAAACCCACCTAAGTAGATCACCGCACCAGCCCAAGAACACCTCTCGCGAGGTCGTTCTTCCTCTGTACTGTTCATCATCAGCCCCTGAGGCAATCCACCACACCACAAACTAGAGTATGGTATTACACCACAACGGTGGCCCGAACTAGTATAAACCCCGTGTCCCTTGTGTTGTTCATCGTGTAGCTTAGATTCACAGTGAGGCATTGGGATGTGGATTGGTAGGGGAAAGATCTTCGCGCGCACCCCAGAGTTTGAACCTTAAGGGTTTTGCCGGAACCCGATATCCGATAGCTGCCTTTATGCCCACCATGGAGCGACGTTTGCATGAAATTTTATTGCCACACAAGGCTTGGCTCTTTTGCTCTACATGTTCAGTTCCATTGTGTACAATAACTGACATGCATAGGAATAAAACATAGTGAGATTATGTAAGGAGCGCATGCACAAATCCAGAGTGATGGTAGCAAACTGTGGAAAGACCCAAAACCAATGATAGCAGACAGACAATAACTTTAGTTAACAAATACAAATAATGGCTCCTTTAATGTTTGTTTGCACCCAACATGAAACTCGTAGTAGACTCCGGAGATTAACCAGATAGTAGACATATAGTACTGATTGTTGCCCCAATATGTACCCCACAACCTTTTAAAACTCAAGTTTCATCATTAGTTTGGACCTGACTCAAAGCCTAATAGGTGAACAGGATGATAAAGTAGCATGTCATCATATTAAGCGATGCATAACGTAAGCAAACACGGAAGAGTGCAACCTATCTTGCGGACCCGTGTAGTCCTCAAGGTCATCTCCTTAGTTGATGATGGTAATGCAGTTGTCGTGGCTACCGGTGGTGGGGAAGAAGATCTAAGGCGATGAAAGATAGTCTGGAGAGAAGATCCCTACTGTGGTGAACCCTTCCGTCGTTGGAGCAGCTGAGCTGGGGTGGAACACAGCACAGCAGGAGCTGGACAAACCACACAAGGTTTTCTTTGACACATATCTGTAACAGAAGTAATTGTGTAAGGGCTTGTTTGAATTTGAGGATTCTAACAATGCAGGGATAGGAAATACACAGGAATAGGATAGGAATCCACGTGCAAAACAGAGAATTTAAAAACACAGGATTTCTGCCAATCTGGGTGTTTGGTTCACAAGAATTGGAAGATCACATGATGCAAAGAAGCATGGTGAGATTAAGTCAAACCACATGAAAATGTACGATTATAATGCTATTATGCTACTATCTCTTAGTCTTGTGCCTCATGAATAGGAATTTGGAAAGGAGGACAAGTGCATATTAAAATTCCTACGGTTTTTCTTTCAAGGAGACACTAAAGGAACAAATCCAACTGTTTTACTTTGCTCCATTCCTTTGAACCAAATGCATGAATAGTAGTACCTACCATAGGAAACTTTCCAATTCCTATGTTTTTCCTTCTCTTTTCCTTTCAAGCATTGACGATTCTAGTAGGCAGGCTTGAGCAGGGAAAAGCCTACACTAAAAAAATGTTTTTGTGCTACTTCTACTATTTTGGACCCAGACCACTACCCTACTGGCTCAACTCCCAGGCCCATCTACAAATGCACAACTCAAACACGCAGAGATAAATAATGATGGCATTCAAGAGAGTCCATCACGGATAGCAAAGTTGCCTGGTACCTCACTACTTGTCATATAGTAGGAGAAACTAATCGTATTTCACGTTACTACGTGTGCTCAGTGGACAAAGTGGACAATATATTAACATGTAGAGTTAAAAAGAGATGCAACAAGTGTACAACCTCTTTGGTGAAGCCATGTCGATCTCAGCGTGATTGGGTTGGTCGGTGAGGATGCTCCGGCTGATTTGGTTGTTGGAGGAGGGAAAGAAGATCTTTGGTGTCTGGAGATGGAACCCGGGGTACTGCTCCGCTGTGTTGGAGGGTTACGTCGTTGGAGCAGCTCCAATGAGTTGTACGACGACGAGGCTGAAGCATGACAAGAGAGACAACCTTAACCTGAGTGGAATTCTAATATCATCTCCAATAGATGATGTAAAATACATAACCACAAAGTGCTAGATGTAAAATACATCAGCCACTCATCTCCTAACTTAACTGTCAAAACTAAATTTAACTATCGAAACTGAATTTTGTTGTCGAAACTGAATTTTACTGTCGAAACTGAACGCACTAGTAGCAAAAAAGCAGTAGCAGCAGCAGCAACGCCCAAAGCAGCAGTGCGTGCGAGAGCCGGGGCAACTGGTCATGTAGCAGCATCTTGAGTAGTAGTTGCAGGGGCTCGAGCGAGAGCAGTATCTGCAGCTCGTGCAGGAGCAGCGCGCGCAAGACTAGAGCAGCAGGCAGGGTGAGGCTACACGTTAGTCGACTGACTTTTTCATCTCTGGTCAGTCGATTTTCCAGCCGTTGGATACGAAATCAAGGGCTTGTAGTTCATCTTCAACCTCCACCCCCTGAGCCGCCAGCCACCACTGGCCAAACCGCCGGCCCTCACTGCCCGCGGCTGGCGGCGCTTTCGTGCTGCCTCGCTGCCCCGCCCGCCTCGAAACCACTACCCATCGCCTGTCCGTCGCCGCCCCGACCATCCCTCTAGGCCCCCCGCGCCGAGCTTTTTCTGCGGCGATCCCCACGCCACCGCCCCACCACCGCCGGTGACCATTGCCCCACCCTGAACCCCAAGAAAGATAGTGGGGCACCTCTCCGATGAGCTCCCCTCCCCGCTGTGGTTGGTTCTTCCTTAACTCTGGCGAGCCCCCCCACCCCCTAATAATTGACTGACCCAAAATTTGATTCAGTCGACTGAAGTGTAGCTAAATCGAAGCAGCAGGTAAGCAAGAGCAAGAGCGAGACCAGTAGCATGGGCAAGAGCAAGAGCAAGAGCACACCAGGTAGGGGACCGAGAGTAAGAGCAGTGCAGCAGCGCGAGCGAGAGCCAAAGCAGCAGCAGGTCCTACTGATGTGGACGTCATCACTAAGGGAGTGACTCCATGGAGGAAGTGGCCGGCGACGCCGCTGTGGATGGAGCCGCGCCATGTCGGCTCGGGACCGAGCGCCGGAAGCACCGTGAGATTGAATCAAGAAGAAAATGCGCCGATTAGTGTAGAACCTCTTTGGTGGCGCCGATTAGAGCTCAGCTTCATTCGAGGAAATGGTGATGATGATGCTCTTCCGGTGGTGCAGGTGAAGACGATGGTGTGCGAATGGAGGTGGCGCGAAAGACGAGGGGAACGTCGGGGCGGCTCCTTGGAGGTGGAGGACGGGGTGGCTGAACCGGCGGGATGACGAGATCGATGACGGATCCTCATCCTGTGCGGTGGATGAGGGACATCGAGGTGTTGCTGTGGATGACATCGTCGGGGAAGAGGCTTTGGCTAGGTGGCAGACGGAGGAGGGTGTGGTGCTTCGCAGGTTTTCATGGCCTCAGTGTATGAATGGGTGGGTGGATGGGATGGGAGGTGGGAACCATGGCTTAGGTACGCGCTTGTCCGAAATGTGGGGTAAGTTATGAAAGTACACCCACCGATTTGAGCTAGGCGGTTCTTTCGGTTCAAGGGTATCACGGGCATTTTGCGTGTCGGGATTTCACAGGAGGTGGGATTTTTCGCGCGCATTGTAATTTTGGGATAGCAAGGCGCGGGTTGAGATGGAGGGAGTTTTCGGAGCACAATGAGACAAATGTATATCTTAAATATTTTGGGGTAACAAGGCGCGGGTTGAAGAGGCGGGAGTTTCGTAGCACGATAGACATAGATGCTAGCTTGAAATTTCGGCATAACAAGGCGCGGCTTGAAATTTCGGGAGAACAAGCTTAACGTGTACCAAAAAAAGACAATTCGCACCTCATCACTAGAGAGAGCCATGTCCCGTTTTACTATATTACTATAATAAATGCATTCAAATACAACAAAAGAAAACTAAAAAAATCAGGACAACAAACATAACATGTACAGTACCAAATCAATTTGCACTTCCCTCAACAATATAAAAAACAATTCATGTTGTCTAGCATATGGACTAAATTTGAGTACATTTTCCCTGTTTGGATGGGATTGTAATTGGGTTAGTTATACAACCATCTAAATATTATCTTCACAACACATGTCATGAATATAGGAGTAGTAAATTCCTATATAAATACGAACTACATGTACATATGATCTCAAATTCAAATATATCTATGCATTTTATGTTGAATTCAAATCATAGTACATGTATGCTCTAGCTAGATGTTTGGAATCTAAACCATGTATGATACTACGTACAATGTGTTTAACATGCACAACACACACACAAACACCATTTAGACTGGTAAGGTACACCTGCATTGCACACATGAGATTTGGCAACCAAATTATGAATAAATACCAGATTATAGAATGTAAGCTTTGAGTCATATATGCATGATGTAGATGTTCGTTTAATTCTTATAGTTCATCTCATTCAAAATCATCTAGTTTTTATAAGAAAGCTAACCTATTTTAAGATTCATGGAATTGTGCGTTATAAAGCAAAAAGTAAAAACAAATAATGGCAAATCATGTAGAAAAACATTTGGGAAATTATGATATGAAAGATTCTAGAACAAAGAAGAAGTGCTTGTGTTTTGAGGTTTGTGCGTTATGCTTAAGTTCAACCATGGAGGCTTCTAGATTGTGCATGTGGCAAAATCAGGTGGAATGTAGATGATATCCAACGGCCAGTAGTGCTCGAATTTGCCATCCCTGCACTGTCGGATTGGCTTCATCCAACGACCATCTTTCAAAGTTAAAGTTATTCGCACACTATATAAAAAAATATAATATATAATATATAGGGGTATAGATATAGATATGTGATGCGAAAGCCACCCATCATCTCCAATTAGAATAGTGTGTCCATGCACGGATGCAATGTGGCCAAACAATGTCTGCCATCGGTATCTCAAATTCAAAGTCTGACCTTGTTCAATGTGTATTTAGTATAGCATGCTCGTTTCCAAACCACACCACGCATATCTCAGTTATATTCATGCATGCATGGGTTTCAAACATCATGATCTCGTATTCAAATATTTGAATTCAACTTTACGTTGATTATGACCTCACCTAGTCTTTTACACCCACACAGTCGTCTTCTCTTTATAATTGTATCACTAACTTTCTCTCGTGCATGCATGCACACACACTACCACTCGACATTATCCATCACACACATCAGATCTTTTTCTTCAGGTCGGTCTCCCATGCATGCACACACACACACACCTCCCCCTCTTCATCATATCGGGCATTTTTTATCTCTCACGTGCATGCGCAATGATCAATGTTCCTCTATGTGTGTGTGTGTGTGTATAGCTAGGTCTTTCCCAGTTTTCCACACAAACCGATCAATCTATATATCTAGTGAGGTCTCACCCTCTTTCACACATACACATTGATCAATCTATGCCTCTCTATATAGGATTACATAGCTAATACACCCACATTAATTATATATCCAATGTCCCCCTCTCATCATCCATGTCTTCCGCTTCATCTCTCAAACACACACACAGTGGCGAAGACAGGGGCATCAAGGGCCGTGCCCCCCTAACATCACTATATATTGAGGCTAATATGAATGTGATAAGTAGATCAATTGATGGTAAAATGGTTTAAGTTTATGAATTGGCCCTCCTCGTAAAGGATTAGCAATGCTTGGCCCCCTAGCTCATTTATTTTTCATGGCTCCGCCACTGCATGCAACAACGCACGTTCTCACCCCCTCTCTTTAAATATCGATCTCGCACTTGTGCACTCCTTCATAGTCTCCCTCCACTTGGCCCCTCGCACCATCTTCTAGCCCCCACCAGATTTTGCCACATGTACAATCTAGCAGACTCCATGGTTGAACTTAAGCATAATGCACAAACCTCAAAACACAAGTGCTCCTCCTTTGTTCTAGAATCTTCCATATCAAAACTTCCCAAACTTTTTTTCTAGTTGAATTGCCATTATTTGTTTTTACTTTATGCTTTACAACGCACAATTCCACGAATCATAAAATAGATTAAGGGCTTCTTTAATTCAAAGGATTCTCAAAGAAATTTTGGAGGACTCCAATCCTTAGGATTTTTTCCTATCTTGGTTGTTTGATTCATAGGATTGTAAACCATAGGAATTTTTCCATAGGATTCATTTACACTAAATTTCATAGGAAACTTTCCATTCACTCAAACCTCTTTGAAAGAATCCTACGTTTTTCTATGCACAATCAAACACTCGTACAATCCTGTAGGATTCAAGACGACATTCCACTCTAATCCCATGTTTTTCCTATTCCCACGTTTTGGAAATCCTACGAACCAAAGAGGCCCTAACTTTTTTATAAAAACTAATTAGTTTTGATATGAGATGAACTATAAAAATTAAATGAACATCTACATCATGCATATATGTCTCAAAGCTTACATGCTATAGTGTGGTATTTATTCATAATTTGGTTTCCAAATCTGATGCGTGCAATGCACGTGTACCTTACTAGTACTTCCAGTATGTGCAAAACACGTAAATTAGAATTCCAATGGCACGCTACACAGTGTCTCTCTTTTAGTTCATGAAGCCACGTGGCACATGTAGAGGCTTTCTCGCAACCTCCTTGTGTGGATTGATCATAGTGACGTGCTGCTGGTTCCAGAAGAATGTACTCGTCCTGTCTCAGGCACACTGGTAGTACATGCACAAAGAGAAGATGTGCATGCATGCACTCATTCCCTCGCACGCACACGCGGGTACACGGTGGACACATTTTTGTATGAAGATTCACCCCATGTGATAATTTGACGCATGTAAAGTCCTTCACTTCATTGATGGTCAATTAATACAGCGCATGCAAATTGAGTGGACGTGAGGGAGGAAGTAGTTGAGAAAGACATTACTACTACACTGCGTTCATGCGAGTAGTTAAATCATGGGTTGCTGCTTCCATCTGTCTCCTTCGTATTTTGTGACAATTTTTGACCATATTTTTAAGTAACATAATATTTATGCATGTCATAAAAAGTGGCACAAAAAAGGGGGCCAATAAACCAGGACGGAGGCAGCATGATCAATTTTTTCCAGGGCTACTGTTGGTGGACTTTGTATTTAAATATGGACGGAGTGGAGTAGTACTATCTTTATCTTAGCCCCGTAGATCTCTCACAGTGCCTAGGCTCGCCTCCCCGCCTCGCCCACCAGATCCCGCCATGGAGGATTCCGCCATGGATAATCCCTTACATCCCAGGATCCCATGGGCTTCCCTCTCGCTGCGGCCCGCAGCACTGTCGCCTTTGAGCGAAACCCACATGTGTTTTAGAGGGGATCCATTGCTTTGGAATCACAGATCGGTGGCGCCGGAGGACATGCCAGGTGAGGGAGTCCTGGATTATGGGGTGTCCGGATGGCCGGACTATAACCTTTGGCCAGACTCCTGGATTATCAAGATACAAGATTGAAGACTTCATCCAGTGTCCGGATGGGATTTTCCTTGGCGTGGAAGCCAAGCTTGGCGATGCGGATATGTAGATCTCCTCCCATTGTAACCGAGTCTGTGTAACCCTAGCCCTCTCCGGTGTCTATATAATCTGGAGGGTTTTAGTCCGTAGGACGAACAACAATCATACCGTATGCTAGCTTCTAGGGTTTAGCCTCTCTGATCTCGTGGTAGATCTACTCTTGTACTACCCATATCATCAATATTAATCAAGCAGGAGTAGGGTTATACCTCCATCGAGAGGGCCCGAACCTGGGTAAAAACATCATGTCCCTTATCTCCTATTACCATCCGCCTAGACGCACAGTTCGGGACCCCCTACCCGAGATCCACCGGTTTTGACACCGACATTGGTGCTTTCATTGAGAGTTCCTCTGTGTCGTCATCTTTAGGCCCGATGGCTCCTCCGATCATCAACAACGATGCGGTCCAGGGTGAGACTTTTCTCCCCGGACAGATCTTCGTATTCGGCGGCTTTGCACTGCTGGCCAATTCGCTTGGCCATCTGGAGCAGATCGAAAGCTCCGCCCCTGGCCATCAGGTCAAATTTGGAAGTTTGAACTACACGGCTGACGTCCGCAGAGACTTGATCTTCGACGGGTTCGAGCCATAGCCGAGCGTAACGCACTGTCACGATGGGCATGATCTAGCTCTGCTGCCGAACAGTGCCCAGGAGGCCGCACCAGTGTCCGCTTCGACCCTTAGCTCGGAGCCAACTGCGCCAATCGAGGATGGGTGGCTGGACACCGCCTCGGGGGCTGCAATCTCTATGACGATTGAGCCGAACACCAGCCTTGTCCTTTGCGATGCTCGTGACTCCAAGGTGTCGGACTCCTCTCCGGACTCCGAACCTTCCGCGCCCCTGCCGATCGAATCCGATTGGGCGCCGATCATGGAGTTCGCCGCCACGGACATCTTTCAGCACTCGCCCTTCGGCGACATTCTGAATTCACTAAAGTCTCTCTCTTTATCAAGAGGGCCCTAGCCGGACTATGGTCAGCAAGGTTGGGATGCGGACGACGAAGAAATTCAAAGCCCACCCACCACCCACTTCGTAGACACTGTCGATGATTTAACCGACATGCTCGACTTCGACTCCGAAGACATCGACGGTATGGACGCCGATGCAGGAGACGACCAAGAACCAGCGCCTATAGGGCACTGGAAGGCCACCTCGTCATACGACATATACATGGTGGACACCCCAAAAGAAGGGAATGTCGATGGAACAACGGAGGATGACCCCTCCAAGAAGCAGCCTAAGCGCCAGCGTCAGCGGCGCTGCTCTAAATCCCGCCAAAGCAAAAACGGCTATTCCGACACGGGAGATAATAACACCCCGGATAGTGCCAAAGACAACCCCCTCCAGCAGGATTCAGCACTGGAGGATGGAGAAGCCAGCCCTCATGAGAGAGCGGCAGACAGAGAGGTAGAGGACGATAATTACATGCCTCCCTCCAAAGACGAGGCAAGCCTCGACGATGATGAATTTGTCGTGCCTGAGGATCCCGTCGAACAAGAGCGTTTCAAACGCAGGCTTATGGCCACGGCGAGTAGCCTCAAGAAAAAACAGCAACAGCTTAGAGCTGACCAAGACTTGCTAGCCGACAGATGTACTAAAGTCCTTGTGGCCGAAGAGTACGAACTCGAACGCCCCTCCAAGAGCTACCCAAAGCGCAGGCTGCTACCCCGATTAGAGGACGAAGCACCTAAACCTACATCACCAGCGCACGACGCGGCCAACCGGCCACCTCGTGGCCGCGACAGAGAGGCCTCTCGGCCATCCACTCAAGCCGCACCCCGGCATCGCTCAAAAAATACCAAGGCACGGAGAAATGCGCCAGACCTGCGAGATATATTGGAGGACAAGGCAAGGCAAACAAGATCGATCTATGGATCACGTGGGCACCCCACGACACGTGACGATAATCGTCATGCCGGATATGGCAAATTTGGCCAGGCCGAACACGGCAGACAAAGGTCATTTAAGCTACGTCGTGATATAGCCCAGTACAGAGGCGCCGCACACCCACTATTCTTCACAGATGAAGTAATGGATCATCAAATCCTCGAGGGTTTTAAACCCGTAAACATCGAATCATACGATGGCACAATAGATCCTGCGGTATGGATCAAGGATTATCTCCTTCATATCCACATGGCCCATGGTGATGATCTACACACCATCAAATACCTCCCACTCAAGCTTAAAGGACCAGCTCGACATTGGCTTAACAGCTTGCCAGCAGAGTCAATTGGTTGCTGGGAGGACCTGGAAGCCGCATTCCTCGACAATTTCCAGGGCACCTATGTGCGACCACCAGATGCCGATGACCTAAGCCACATAATTCAGCAGCCAGAGGAATCGGCCAGACAATTCTGGACACGGTTCCTAACCAAGAAAAATCAAATAGTTGACTGCCCGGATGCAGAGGCCCTCGCAGCCTTCAAACATAACATCCGTGACGAGTGGCTTGCCCGGCACCTTGGACAGGAAAAGCCGAAATCCATGGCAGCCCTCACAACACTCATGACCCGCTTTTGCGCGGGAAAAGATAGCTGACTAGCTCGTAGTAATAACATGACCAAGAGCCCTGGTAATTCGGATACCAAGGACAGCAATGGCAGGTCGCGTCGCAACAAGCACAAGCGCAGCATTAACGGCGACAATGCTGAGGATACGACAGTTAACGCCGGATTCAGAGGCTCTAAACCCGGTCAGTGAAAAAAGCCATTTAAAAGAAATACTCCGGGCCCGTCCAGTTTGGACCGAATACTCGATCGCTCGTGCCAGATACATGGCACCCCCGAAAAACCAGCCAATCACACCAACAGGGATTGTTGGGTGTTCAAGCAGGCAGGAAAGTTAAGTGCCGAAAACAGAGACAAGGGGCTGCATAGCAATGACGAGGAGGAGCCTCGGCCGCCGAACAATAGGGGACAGTGCGGACAGTGAACATGATATACGCAACCCACATCCCCAAAAGGGAGCGGAAGCGTGCACTCAGGGACGTATATGCGTTGGAGCCAGTCTCCCCAAAGTTCAACCCGTGGTCCTCCTGCCCGATCACTTTTGATCGAAGGGACCACCCTAGTAGCATCCGCCACGGCGGATTCGCCGCATTAGTTCTAGACCCAATCATTGACGGATTTCACCTCACTAGAGTCCTTATGGACGGCGGCAGCAGCCTGAACCTACTTTATTAGGATATAGTGCACAAAATGGGCATAGATCCCTCAAGGATTAAACCTACAAAGACGACCTTTAAAGGCGTCATACCAGGTGTAGAGGCCAATTGTACAGGCTTAGTTACACTCGAAGTGGTCTTCGGATCCCCGGATAATTTCCGAAGCAAGGAGTTAATCTTTGACATAGTCCCGTTCCGCAGTGGCTATCACGCACTGCTCGGACGAACCGCATTTGCAAAGTTCAATGCGGTGCCACACTACACATACCTCAAGCTCAAGATGCCAGGCCCTCGAGGAGTCATTACGGTCAATGGAAACACCGAATGCTCTCTCCAACCGGGGAAGCATACGGCGGCCCTCGCGGTGGAAGTACAAAGTAGCCTCTCAAGGCAATTCTCCAGTCCGGCTATTAAACATCCGGACACCGTCAAGCGCGCCCGGAGTAACCTACAACAAGACCGCTTGGCACGTTCCGAGCAGGCGTAGCAATGCGGCCCCAACCCCAGCCCTCGCGAAATTGCGAAACCAGTACTACACGTACATAATTACGCTCTAGAAATACCATGGGCACAAGGGGAGGGGCACAACCACGGCCTGCCCAAAATGCGGCTCAACCGCACTAGGGGCTCCCGATTTTGTCATTCTTTTTTTTACTTTCAGGACTCCACTCTCCGGAAGGCCTATCCAGCAGTACAATCGCCGAACACACAATGCAAAAACCAGGGAGGCAGCAAGCTATGTCGAATGTACAGGTGGTCTCTATAACGAGCTAAATACCTGTCTTAGATAAAGTCTCGCAGCTTGCCCCTGGAGGGGGACATGTCAAATAATCCCATCTCTTGCTTATCGCACTATTTGTATCGTTCCGCTTTCACAGCAGCCTTTTAATAAACAATACATAGCTCTTGTCTATTATTGCATTCATTTTTTATGTAAATATGTTCAGTTATGACATTATGCAACCGTACATTTTGGTACGGCCAATACACCAGGAACTTAAGTACCCCAGAATATGGTGTGACAAGTCCGAACACTCTCACGAGTGCGGCACCCTAAACTTATAGCATTATATGCATCGGCTCCGAATCATGTCTTGGGTCAATAGTTGGGTTTGCCTGGCTCCCATGTTTTGGTACCTTACGTTCCGTTATATCAGCTAAGGTAGCGCTGGGAGAACTACTGCGATTGTGCCTCGGTTGAGCTGGGTTAAGCACCTCAGTAGAGAAAGCTAAAACTGACCATCATGATAGGGCGAGAGCTGGTCGCTGTTCGAGAGGTTTCGAGTCCCTAAAGACTTATGCCGCTTAGAGCGAGGAGCTGGCTTTATCCGGCCTAGGCGTGGATAGCGCCCCGAACTCGGTCTTCCGAATACTAGGGGCTTCGCCGAAATTTAAAATTATAGAATTCTATGGCTAAGTGAGAGTGATAAAGCACTATAGTCCGATTGCCTTGTTCATTGTGCTGAGTGCCTCCCTCGAAGGACCCAAGAATGGGAATAAGAGCACTCAGGTTTATCCCGAACACCCCAGCACTCGTGGCATGGGGGTAGAAGCCGACGACTCGCCATCTCTCAGATTTAATAAATGGCCGCACAGAAGGTAATATTTGAAATTCAAAAAGCGTTGCTTAGCGCATATGAACAAGTTTTCGGCGCAGGATAACACGAGCGAGTTTACTCAAAAATTACATCCTTGGAACATTCATCCGCCACAAGGCGGGCACCCTTCAGGACGCCCTCATAATACATCTCGGGCCTACGATGCTCCTTGCCCTCTGGTGGCCCATCTGTCACCAGCTTCTCAGCATCCATCTTGCCCCAGTGTACTTTAACACGTGCATGGGCCCTACGGGCGCCTTCGATGCATACAGAGCGCTTGATGACTTCAAGCCGTGGACAGGCATCCGCCAGCCGCCTCACCAGCCCAAAGTACCTCCCAGGCATGACCTCCCCAGGCCATAGCCGGACTATAAGGCCCTTCATGGCCTGTTCGGCTACCTTATGGAGCTCGAACAGCTGCTTCAGCTGGTCGCTCAAGGGCACCAGGTGTCCGGCCTCAACATACTGGGACCAGAACACCTTCTCCGTCGAGCTCCCTTCCTCGGCTCGTTAGAATGCGGCAGCATCGGACACACTGCAGTGGCAGATCTGCGAATGCTCCTGGAGAGCTCCGGACTCGGGTAAGTAACAAGTAATTCACTTTCACGTGCTTGCTTTGCATAAAGAATGCCTTACCCGCTGCTATCTTGTTCATCGCCTCAATTTCCTGGAGGGCTTTTTGGGCTTCGGCCTTGGCAGATTTGGCGCTCTCAAGGGCCGAGGCGAGCTCGGACTCTCGAGTCTTTGAGTCAAGCTCCAAACTCTCGTGTTTTTTCATGAGAGCGTGGAGCTCTTGCCGCACCTCCGCCACCCGCGCCTCCTGCTTTTCTCGCTCGGTGCGCTCCATGGACGCATTGTCTTCGACCTTGGACAACGCTTCCTTCAAGGTTGCCACCTCAGTTGTGGCCCCTGTAATACTCACGTTAGTCCTGTCATTATTTACAACCAGATCTTTTTATATACTTACATAAGGTATTACTTACCTTCCTTGTCCTCGAGCTGCTTCTTGGCAAGGCCGAGCTCGTTCTCGGACCGCTCGAGGCTTTGCTTCAATGCATCGACCTCCGCAGTCAGTGCGGCAGAGGTCAGCAGCGCAACCTGCATTCCCATATTGACATACTTATGTTAGACTCCTGCGTATATCTTTTAGATCCTCAGTTCGGCTTTTCTTTCCGAACACCAAACTGAGCATCAGGGGCTACTGTATATGCGGTAATATTTTTTACATATTAAATACATACCTCAAAGCCTGTTAGAAGGCTGGCACAGGCTTCCATCAGCCCGCTCTTGGCGGACTGAACCTTCTGGATCACCGCACTCATAATAGTGCGGTGCTCCTCGTTGATGGAGGCGCCGTTAATTACCCCCAGCAAATTATCCGGTGCCTCCGGTTGGATGGAGGTCACCGGCGTCGTAGGCTTTCCCCTCTTACTAGGGGCCCGCCTGCCAGACTCTGGAACCACTGAAGGTTCCGGTGCGGTGTCCGGCCCAGGGCCGGACTTAGAGCCCTTTGGGTTTTTATCCCCTTTGCGCCTGGAGTCCGGGAGGTCGCCTTGCGACGCCTCCAGGACCACCTCCTCCTGGCTTGGCCCCTTTTAGGACTCCACCTCGGCATTGTCCATAGGGCGAGGGGAGGTAGCAGTCGGGAGTGAAAGACTATTCACATCCGACGAATCTAGGGAGCCGCTCGACGAAGTGTCGAGCCGGGCCTTGGGCGGACTGCATGATTATATACGGTGTCAGAAGATACTGTGCAATAAAGGAACGCCATGAGTTATTCTGGTATCTGGATACTTACGATTTTGCCAGGGGCTTGGCCCTGGATGGCCACTCCTCTTTGCCGTCGTTGGTGTTGGTGGAGTAGTCCGGAGGAAGGGTCCTTCCCTTCTTGGACCCTCCGCCCCCCTAGTTGGGGCGGCCTTCCTTTTCTTTCCTCCCCTCGCTGGAGGGGGAGAGGCCTCTTCTTCCTCCTCCTCGTCTTCATGGGAGGAGTGCGCTTCAGAGTCATCGGACGATGAATCCAACACCACCAGGCGCCATGTAAGGTGCTGGGACTAGCAGCTTCGCCAAGCGGGCATCTGCCGGGCCTTCGGGCAAAGGAGCCGGACAATTGATTTGTCCAGCCGTCTTCTGCCAGTCCTGTCAAAGGAATGGGAGCTTAGGTCCCGCATAGAGTCAAACTATGAAAAACAAGTATCCCGTAAAGGGTAAAACAAGCTTACCGCGCTGGCTTGGCACTTCGCGTAGAATCCGTGATCCTCGGTAATGGGAGGGGGAACCTCGGTGCCCTTGAATAGCACCTTCCAGGCATCCTCGTGCGTTGTGTCAAAGAGCCTGGTCAAAGTTTGGTGCTGGGCCGGGTCGAACTCCCACAAGTTAAAAGCCCGTCGTTGACACGGGAGGATCCGGCGGATGAGCATGACCTGGACTACGTTGACAAGTTTAACCTTCTTGTCCACCAGGTTTTGGACGCAGGTTTTGAGTCCGGTCAGCTCTCCCGAATTACCCCACGACAGGCCCTTCTCTTTCCAGGAGGTGAACCATGTGGGGATGCCAGATTGGAATTCGGGGGCCGCTGCCCATTCAGGGTCACACGACTCGGTGATGTAGAACCACCCCGATTGCCACCCTTTGATGGTTTCCACGAAAGAGCCCTCGAGCCATATAACGTTGGGCATCTTGCCCACCATGGCGCCTCTGCACTCCGCTTATTGGCTGCCCACTACCTTCGGCTTGACATTGAAAGTCTTCAGCCATAAGCCAAAGTGGGGCTTGATGCGGAGGAAGGCCTCGCACACGACGATAAAGCCGAGATGTTGAGGATGAAGTTCGGGGCCAGATCGTGGAAATCCAGGCCGTAGTAGAACATGAGCCCCTGGACAAATGGGTGAAGTGGGAAGCCCAGTCCACAGAGGAAACGGGGGAGGAACACCACCCTCTCATGGGGCCTGGGGGTGGGGATGAGCTGCCCCTTATCTGGAAGCCGGTGCACAATGTCCTTGGACAAGTATCCGACTTTCCTCAACTTTTTGATATGCCCCTCCGTGATGGAGGAGGCCATCCACCTGCCTCCCGCTTCGGACATGGCTGGAGAAGGTTGAGGTGGGAAGTACGGACTTGGGCGCTGGAGCTCGAGTGCGCGGAAACGAATAAGTGAAGGAGGAAGAAGGCATAGATGAAAAAGGTGGATCCTTATCCCCTTATATGGGCGGATGAAACTATGTGCCCCCACTAGCCTGGTTAAACTTGCTTATCTCCCAAGCGCCATAATTAATGGCACGGTTGGGTTACCCACGCCCGTATTGATGAGAATCCCGGAATAAGGGGACATGATCTTTGCTTTGACAAGACGTGCCAAGGAAACCACCTCGCTAAACGCGCTGAGGTGGAATAGTAAAACGATTCGAATAAAGGCTTGGCCGTGGCGTGATGTCACGCTGCAGAATACGTCAGCAAATTAGATTTGTGCAAATATTATTCTCTCTACGGTGGTATGTGGAACTTATTTTTGCAGAGCTGGACACTATCCTTGTGTTTGAAATCTTCTATGAAGTATCTGGAGGAGGAACCTGCCTTGCAATGCCAAAGACAATCTGCGCACCGGACTCGTCGTCATTGAAGCCTGGTTCAGGGGCTACTGAGGGAGTCCTGGATTAGGGGGTGTCCGGATGGCCGGACTATAACCTTTGGCCGGATTCCTGGACTATGAAGATACAAGATTATAGACTTCGTCCCGTGTCCGGATGGGACTTTCCTTGGCGTGGAAGGCAAGCTTGGCGATACGGATATGTAGATCTCCTCCCATTGTAACTGACTCTGTGTAACCCTAGCCCTCTCCGGTGTCTATATAAACCAGAGGGTTTTAGTCCATAGGACGAAAAACAATCATACCATAGGCTAGCTTCTAGGGTTTAGCCTCTCTGATCTCGTGGTAGATCTACTCTTGTACTACCCATATCATCAATATTAATCAAGCAGGAGTAGGGTTTTACCTCCACTCGAGAGGGCCCGAACCTGGGTAAAAACATCGTGTCCCTTGTCTCCTGTTACCATCTGCCTAGATGCACAGTTCGGGACCCCCTACCCGAGATCCGCCGGTTTTGACACCGACACCAGGGCTGCATTTTAGGTGGTGGGCAGCAAGGGCAAATCGGATCGAGGAAGCATCGCATCGATTGGAGAGAAGTTCAAAGGAGTTGCACCTAGCACGGCAAGGCGGAGGCGCAAGTCAATCTCAGGGGAGAGATGCTGAGGGATGTCAACATCTGGCAGCATCGCGTTGATTTCGAGCTAGGGCTAATGGTAGAGATCATATTCATGGAGTCAACCGCGGAGGAAAGAATGTGCATGCCTGTGGAATGGCATGAGCAACCGGTGCAACTGTTCAAATGGGCGGTAGGAGAAGCCAAATCACGGGACCAGTTGTAGCGGTGCCGCTAGGCATGCATCATAGGCCAGGTGAGCTGCCCTCCTTCCCCGCCGGTGATGCAGTGACCTACTTGGTTGCACTTGCGGCACCATGGCGGTTTGCAACCATGACAATCACTCCATCTATATGTATTGTATTCCTGTGAAAATACTTGGTCGTTTGGAAAAACATGGTAATTGGTTTATCACTATTTTTTGAATTCTTGGTCATGACAAGCCACAACCAAAAGTCTCCATCGCGTAATACTTACGGTCGGTCGCACCAATAGACGGTCGGTCGGACCCGCGACACACATCGCCTTGGTCTAACACGTATGACCAGTTACATCACTGTCTTGTGCGACCGTATTTGAGCAGTAGTACTTGATATTTGTGTTCTAGGAAATTCATCGGGAGCCATTTCGGGCCTCAAAACCAAAACCATCAATTAATAGCTTGTTCCCATCACATTCCAAATTGTATAGTATAATTAAGTGCAAACCTGCTCACACCTAGTACGTATCAAACCTGAACGTGTTCCCACTATGCAGGTTTTAGTACTAGTGCTAGTACTAGGTTATAAAAAGGGGAACTAGTACCTAGCCAAAAATGACTCTACCTCTTCCTTCTCATAAGTTTTTATTGTTCACCCGTCCTTGCCATGGCCGGTGTGCAGAGCTCTAGGTCAAGAATTATCTGAACTACTCGTAACAAGGGAGTGGCAACCATGGCCGCTGAAAAAAAACAAAGGCCTCGCCGCCTCGCAGAGACCTCGAAAGATCTCTCACGGGCAGGCGAGGGCTCTGCTACATCCTGAGCTTTCGTTGGTTTTCCTTAAAGAGGAAAGGGTGATGCAGCAAAGTAGCATAAGTATTTCCCTCAATTTTTGAGAACCAAGGTATCAATCCAGTAGGAGGCTCCTCAAAAGTCCCACGCACCCACACAAACAAACAAGAACCTCACAACCAACACAATAAAGGGTTGTCAATCCCTTCACGACCACTTGCGAAAGTGAGATCTGATAGAGATAATATGATAAGATAAATATTTTTGGTATTTGATGATATAGATTGGAAAAGTAAAGATGCAAATAAAAGTAGATTGAAAGCTTATATGATAAAAGATAGACCCGGGGGCCATAGGTTTCACTAGTGGCTTCTCTCAAGATAGCATAAGTATTACATTGGGTGAACAAATTACTGTCGAGAAATTGATAGAAAAGTGAATAATCATGAGATTATCTAGGCATGATCATGTATATAGGCATCACGTCTGTGACAAGTAGATCAACTCTTGCCTGCATCTACTATCATTACTCCACACATCGACCTCTATCCAGCATGCACCTAGAGTATTAAGTTCATTAAGAATAGAGTAACTTATTAAGAAAGATGACATGATGTAGAGGGATAAACTCATGCAATATGATATAAACCCCATCTTTTTATCCTCGATGGCAACAATACAATACGTGCCTTGCTGCCCCTGCTGTCACTGGGAAAGGACACTGCAAGATTGAACCCAAAGCTAAGCACTTCTCCCACTGCAAGAAAGATCAATCTAGTAGGCCAAACCAAACTGATATTTCGAAGAGACTTGCAAAGATAACTTAATCACACATAAAAGAATTCAGAGGAGATTCAAATATTTCTCATAGATAAACTTGATCATAAACCCACAATTCATCGGATCTCGACAAACACACCACAAAAAGAGTTACATTGAATAGATCTCCAAGAAGATCGAGGAGAGCTTTGTATTGAGATTCAAAGAGAGAGAAGAAGCCATCTAGCTAATAACTATGGACCCGAAGGTCTGTGGTAAACTACTCACAACTCATCGGAGAGGCCTTGGAGATGATGTGGAGGCCCTCCGTGGTTGATTCCCCCTCCGGCGGAGCGCCGACAAAGGCTCCAAGATGGGATCTCACAGATACAGAAGGTTGCGGCAGTGGAATTAGGTTTTCGTGGTCTGTTATGATGGTTTCAGGGTACGGGTGTATATATAGGAGGAAGAAGTAGGTCGGTGGACGCTTGAGGGCCCCACGAGGGTGGGGGACGCGCCGGGCACTGTCGTGGCCGCCTTGGTTGTTGCTTGACGTCCACTCCAAGTCTCCAGGTTTGCATTTGTTCCAAAAAGATCACTCCCGAAGGTTTCATTCCGTTTGGACTCCGTTTGATATTCCTTTTCTTCGAAACACTGAAATAGGCAAAAAAACAGCAATTCGGGCTGGGCCTCCGGTTAGTAGGTTAGTCCCAAAAATGATATAAAAGTGTAAAGTAAAGCCCATAAACATCCAAAACGGGTAATATAATAGCATGGAACAATCAAAAATTATAGATACGATGGAGACGTATCAAGCACCCCCAAGCTTAATTCCTGCTCGTCCTCGAGTAGGTAAATGATAAAAACAGAATTTTTGATGTGGAATGCTACCTAGCATAATTCTCAATGTAATTTTCTTTATTGTGGCATGAATGTTCAAATCCAAATGATTCAAAATAAAAGTTCATATATACATAAGAAATAGTAATACTTCAAGCATACTAATCAAAGTAATCATGTCTTCTCAAAATAACATGGCTAAAGAAAGTTATCCCTACAAAATCATATAGTCTGGCTGTTGCTCTATCTTCATCACACAAAGTATTTAATCATGCACAACCCCGCTGACAAGCCAAGCAATTGTTTCATACTTTAGTAATCTCAAACTTTTTCAACTTTCACGCAATACATGAGCGTGAGCCATGGACATAGCACTATATGTGGAATAGAATGGTGGTTGTGGAGAAGACAAAAAGGAGAAGATAGTCTCACATCAACTAGGCGTATCAACGGGCTATGGAGATGCCCATTAATAGATATCAAAGTGAGTGAGTAGGGATTGCCATGCAACGTATGCACTAGATCTATAAGTGTATGAAAGCTCAAAAAAAGAAACTAAGTGGGTGTGCATCCAACTTGCTTGCTCACGAAGACCTAGGGCATTTTGAGGAAGCCCATCATTGGAATATACAAGCCATGTTCTATAATGAAAAATTCCCACTAGTATATGAAAGTGGCAACATAGGAGACTCTCTATCATGAAGATCATGGTGCTACTTTGAAGCACAAGTGTGGCTGTCGGTGTCAAAACCGGCGGATCTCGGGTAGGGGGTCCCGAACTGCGCGTTTATGCGGATGGTAACAGGAGACAAGGGACACGATGTTTTTACCCAGGTTCGGGCCCTCTCGATGGAGGTAAAACCCTACTCCTGCTTGATTGATATTGATGATATGGGTAGTACAAGAGTGGATCTACACGAGATCAAGGAGGCTAAACCCTAGAAGCTAGCCTATGGAATGATTGTTGTTCGTCCTATGGACTAAAACCCTTCGGTTTATATAGACACCGGAGAGGGCTAGGGTTACACAGAGTCGGTTACAATGGTAGGAGATCTACATATCCGTATCGCCAAGCTTGCCTCCCACGCCAAGGAAAGTCCCATCCGGACACGGGACGAAGTCTTCAATCTTGTATCTTCATAGTCTTGGAGTCCGGCCAATGATGATAGTTCGGCTATCCGGACACCCCCTAGTCCAGGACTCCCTCAGTAGCCCCTGAACCAGGCTTCAATGACGACGAGTCCGACGCGCATATTGTCTTCGGCATTGCAAGGCGGGTTCCTCCTCCGAATACATCATAGAAGATTGCGAACACCAGGATAGTGTCCGGATCTGCAAAATAAATTCCACATACCACCGTAGGGAGAATAATATTTACACAATTTCAATCTGCTGACGTATTTCGTAGCATGACATCACGCCACGGCCAAGCCTTTACTCGAATTGTTTTTATTGTTCCACCTCAGCGCGTTTAGCGAAGCGGTTTCCTTGGCACGTCTTGTCGAAGCGAGATCGTGTTCCCCTTATTCCGGGATTCCCATCAATACGGACGTGGATAACCCAACCGCGCCATTAATTGCGGCGCTTGGGAGATAAGCGAGTTTTACCAGGCGGATGGGGACGCATGGTTTTGTCCGCCCATATATAAGGGGATAAGGATCCACCTTTTTACCTACGCCTTCTTCCTCCTTTGCTTATCCATCTCTGCGCACTCGAGCTCCAGCGCCCAAGTCCACACATCTCACCTCAACCTTCTCCAACCATGCCCGGAGTGGGAGGCAAGTGGATGGCCTCCTCCATTACGGAGGGGCACATCAAGAAGCTACGCAACGCTGGATACTTGTCCAGCGATATTGCGCACTGGCTCCCCAACGAGGGGCAGCTCATCCCCACCCCCGGGCCCCATGAGAGGGTGGTATTCCTTGCCCATTTCCTCCACGGACTGGGCTTCCCACTCCACCCCTTCGTCCGGGGGCTCATGTTCTATTATGGCCGGGATTTCCATGATCTGGCCCCGAATTTCATCCTCAACATCTCGGCGTTTATCGTCGTGTGCGAGGCCTTCCTCTGCATCCAGCCCCACTTCGGCTTGTAGCTCAAGACCTTCAATGTCAAGCCGAAGGTTGTGAAGGGCAGCCAAGTGGAGTGCGGAGGCGCCATGGTGGGCAAGATGCCCAACGTCACATGGCTCGAAGGCGCCTTCGTGGAAACCATCAAAGGGTGGCAATCAGGGTGGTTCTATATCACCGAGCCGCGTGACCCTGAACGGGCAGCGGCCCCCGAATTCAGATCTGGCATCCCCACACGGCTCACCTCCTAGAAAGAGAAGGGCCTGACATGGGGCGATTCGGAGGAGCTGACTGGACTCCAAGCCTGCATCCAAAAGCTAGTGAACAAGAAGCTCAAGCTTGTCAACGTAGTCCAGGTCATGCTCATCCGCCGGATTCTCCCGTGCCAACAACGGGCTTTCAATTTGTGGGAGGTCGATATGGCGCAACACCAGACCTTGAACAGGCTCTTCGACACTACGTACGAAGAGGCCTGGAGGGTGCTGTTCAAGGGCGCCGAGGCTCCCGCATCCGCCACCAAAGATCACGGATTCAGCTCGCAGCGTCAGGCTGGCGAGGTAAGCTATATTATCCTTTATGGGACACTTGCTTTCCATAGTTTGACTCTATGTGGGATCTAAACTCCCTCTCCTTTGACAGGACTGGCTGAAGAAGGCCGGGCAGACTAACTGTCCGGCTCCTTTGCTAGAAGACCCAGCAGACGCCTGCTTAACGGGGCTGCTGGTTCCGGCACCTCACGTGGTGCCGGATAAGAAGGCCAAGAAGAAGGCCACGGGAACTCAAAAGAGTTCCCGTCATCTGGTGTTATTAGACTGATCATCTGATGACTCCGAGGCGGACTCCTCCCGCGAAGACGAGGAGGAGAAGAAAGAAGCTTCTTCCCCAACGGGGGAACAGAAGAAAAGGAAGGCCTCCCCAATTGGGGAGGCCGGAGGGTCCAAGAAGGGAAGGACCCTTCCTCCGGACTATTCCGCCAACACCGGCGACAGCGACGAGGATTGGCCTTCAAGGGCCAAGCCCCTTGCGAGATTGTAAGTACCCGGAATCCCGAATAGCTCATAACTTTTCTTTTCGTCGCATGGTGTCTTTCTAATGCCGCATACAACCCCGTAGTCCGCCCAAGGACGATCTTCCCGCTTCGTCGAGCGGGTCCTTGGGTACGTCGGATGTGGATAGCACTTCACTTCCGACCGCCTCCTCCCCCCGCGACGACGCCGAGGTGGGATCATGGAAAGGGACCCACCAGGAGGAGTGGGCCCCGGAGGTGCCGCAAGGTAACCTCCTGGACTTTGGACCGGACTCCGCACCGAAACCTGCTGTGGTTCCTGAGTCCGGCGGGCGGCCCCTTCGTAAGAAGGGTAAGACTGTGACGCCGGCAGCCTACGTCCAACCGGAGGCACCGGATAACTTGCTGGAGGCGCTCAACGGTGCTTCCATCGACGAGGAACACCGTACTGTTATGAGTGCGGTGATTCAGAAGGTTCAGCTCGCCAAGAGCGGGCTGACCGAAGCCTGCAGCAGCCTTCTAACAGGCTTTGAGGTAAGAGTTTTAAGATATGTAAAATAGTACCTCAAAGACAGTAGCCCCTGATGCTCGGTTCGGTGTTTGGAAGGAAAAGCTAGACTGAGGATCTAAAAAGATACACGCAGGAGTCTTAACAAAAATATGTCAATGTGGGAATGCAGACTGCGCTGCTGACCTCTGCTGCACTGACTGCGGAGGTCAATGCCTTGAAGAGGAACCTCGAGCTGTCCGAGAGCGAGCTCGGCCGTGCCAAGAAGCAGCTCGAGGACAAGGAAGGTGAGTAACACCTTATTTAAAGTTGTACCTTACAGAAAAGGATTTGGTTGCAAGAGGAATGACAAGGATAACATGGGTAATCCAGGGGCTACGAACGAGGTGGCAACCCTGAAGGAGGCGGTATCCATGGCTGAACGCAATGCGTCCGCGAAATGCGCCGAGCGAGAGAAGCAGGAGGCGCGGGTGGCGGAGGTACGGCAAGAGCTCCAGGCTCTCGTGGAAAAACACGAGAGTTTGGAGCGTGACTCGAAGACTCGGGAGTCCGAGCTTGCGTCGGCTCTTGAGAGTGCCAAAGCCGCTAAGGCCGAAGCCCACAAGGCCCTCCAGGAGATTGAGGCATTGAAGAAAATAGCGGCGGCTAAGGCATTCTTCATGCAAAGCAAGCATGTAAAAGTGAATTACCTGTTACTTACCCGAATTTGGAGCTCTCCAGGAGCGTTCACAGATATGCCCCGTAGCGTGTCCGACGCTGCCACTTTCTACAGAGCCGAGGAGGGGAGCTCGACGGAGAAGGTGTTCTGGTCTCAGTATGCTGAGGCCGGACATCTGGTGCCCCTTAGCGACCAGCTAAAGCAGCTGGTCGAGCTCCACAAGGTGGCCGAATAGGCCTTGAAGGGACTCATAGTTCGGCTGTGGCCCAAAGAGGCCATGCCTGGGAGCTACTTCGGCCTGGTGCGGCGGCTGGTGGATGCTTGTCCGTGGGTTGAAGTCATCAAGCGCTCCGCCTGCATTGAAGGTGCCCGTCGGGCCCTTGCTCGTGCTAAGGTGCACTGGGGCAAGATGGACGCTGAGAAGCTTGTGACGGACGCACCACCGCCGGGCAAGGAGTATCGCACGCCCGAAATGTATTATAAGGGTGTCCTGAAGGGTGCCCGCATTATTGCGGGTGAGTGCTCCAATGATGTAATATTTGAGTAGACTCGCATTTTGTTATCCTGTGCACTGAAAACATTGTTCATATGCGCTAAGCAACGCTTGTTAATTTAAAATATTACCTTCTGTGCGGCCGTTTATCAAATCTGAGAGATGGCAAGTCGTCGGCTTCAGCCCCCATGCCACGAGTGCTGGGGTGTTCGGGATAAACTTGAGCGCTCTTGTTCCCATTTTTGGGTCCATCTAGGGAGGCGCCCAACACGATGAATGAGGCAACCGGACTTATAATGCTTGAACACTCTCACTTAGCCATAGAATTCTATAATTTTAAATTTTGGCGAAGCCCCTAGTGTTCGGAAGGCCGAATTCGGGGCGCTATCCACGCCTGGGCCGGACAAAGCCGGTTCCTCGCTCTAAGCGGCATAAGTCTTTAGGGACTCGAAAAAACCTCTCGAATAGCGACCGGCTCTCGCCCCATCATGACGGTCAGTTTTAGCTTTCTCCACTGAGGTGCTCGCCCAGCTCAACTGGGGCACAATCGCAGTGGTTCTCCCAGCGCTACCTTAGCCGATGTAACGGAACACAAGGTACCAAAACATGGGAGCTGGGCAAACCTAACTATTGACCCAAGACATGATTCGGAGCCGATGCATATAATGCTATAAGTTCGGGGTGCCGCACTTGTGGAAGTGTTCGGACTTATCACACCATAATGTGGGGAACTTAAGCCCCTGGTGTATTTAGCCGTACCAAAGTGTACGGATGCAGCATGGCATAGATGAACACATGTGTAAGAAAGGAATGCAGTGTTAGGCAAAAAGCGATGCATTGTTTATTTAAAAGGTACTGCCATGAATGCATAATGATACAAATAGTGTGATAAGCAAGGGATGGAACTATTTAACATGTCCCCCTCCAGGGGTAGGCTGCAGAATGGTGCATAAAACATGTATAATGCTCGTAATGGAGACCACCTGGATACTCGGCGTGGCCTTTCTTCTTTCCTGGTTGTTGCATCGTGAGTTCGGCAGGTCTACTGCCGGACAGGGCCTCTGGTAAACGGAGTCCTGAGGATAAGAAGAAAAAAAAGAAAAAAAGGATGACACACTTGGGAGCCCTTGGTGTGGTTGAGCCGCACTCTGGGCCTGCCGTGGTCGTGCCCCTCCCCCTGTGCCCATGGTATCTTCAGAGTGTAGTGATGTACGCGGAGTACTGGTTTTGCAATTTTTCAAGGGTTGGGGTTGGGGCCGCATTGCTACGCGTGCTCGGAACGTGGTAGGTGGTCTTGTTGTAGGTTACTCCGGGCGCGCTTGGCGGTGTCCGGTCGCTTAACGGCCGGACTCGAGAATTGCCTTAAGAGGCTATTCTGCACTTCTGCCGCGCGAGCCGCTGTATGCTCCTCTGTTCGGAGAGAGCGTTCAGTGTTTCCATTGACCGTGATGACTCCTCGAGGGCCTGGCATCTTGAGCTTGAGGTATGCATAGTGTGGCACCGCGTTGAATTTTGCAAACGTGGTTCGTCCGAGCAGTGCGTGATAGCCGCTGCAGAACGGGACTATGTCAAAGATTAACTCCTCGCTTCGGAATTTATCCGGGGATCCGAAGACCACTTCCACTGTCACTGAGCCTGTACAATTGGCCTCTACACCTGGTATGATGCCTTTGAAGGTCGTCTTTGTGGGTTTAATCCTTGAGGGGTCTATGCCCATCTTGCGCACTGTATCCTGGTAAAGCAGGTTCAGGCTGCTGCCGCCGTCCATCAGGACTCTAGTGAGGTGAAACCTGTCGACGATTGGGTCTAAAACCAATGCGGCGAATCCGCCATGGCGGATGCTGGTGGGGTGGTCCCTTCGATCAAAAGTGATCGGGTAGGAGGACCATGGATTGAACTTTGGGGCGACTGGCTCCATCGCATATACATCCCTGAGTGCACGCTTCCGCTCCCTTTTGGGTATGTGGGTTGCGTATATCATGTTCACCGTCCCCACTTGTGGGGGGAAACCCTTCTGTCCTCTATTGTTCGGCAGCCGGGTCTCTTCCTCGTCATCGCTATGCAGCCCCTTGTCATTGTTTTCGGCAATTAACTTACCTGCCTGCTTGAATACCCAACAATCCCTGTTGGTGTGATTAGCTGGCTTTTCGGGGGTGCCGTGTATCTGGCACGAGCGGTCGAGTATTCGGTCCAAGTTGGACGGACCCGGAGTAGTTCTTTTGAATGGCTTTTTCCGCTGACTGGGTTTGGAGCCTCTGAATCCGGTGTTGACTGCCGTATCCTCGGTATTATCGCTGTTAATGCGGCATTTGTGCTTGTTGTAACGCGACCTGCCATTACGGTCCTTGGTATCCGGACTGCCAGAATTTTTGTTGAGGTTGTTACTACGGGCTAGCCAACTGTCCTCTCCCACGCAGAAGAGGGTCATGAGTGATGTGAGGGCTGCCATGGATTTCGGCTTTTCCTGTCCTAGGTGCTGGGCAAGCCACTCGTCGCGGATGTTATGCTTGAAGGCTGCAAGGGCCTCTGCATCCGGACAGTCGACGATTTGATTTTTCTTGGTTAAGAACCGTGTCCAGAATTGTCTGGCCGATTTGTCTGGCTGCTGAATTATGTGGCTTAGGTCATCAGCGTCTGGTGGTCGCACATATGTGCCCTAGAAGTTATCAAGGAATGCGGCTTCTAGGTCCTCCCAACACCCAATTGATTCTGCTGGAAAGCTGTTAAGCCAATGCCGAGCTGGTCCTTTAAGCTTGAGTGGGAGGTATTTGATGGCGTGAAGATCATCACCGCGGGCCATGTGGATATGAAGGAGATAGTCTTTGATCCGAATCGCGGGGTCTGTTGTGCCATCGTAGGATTCAATGTTCATGGGTTTGAACCCTTCGGGGATTTGATGATCCATTACTTCATCTATGAAGCATAGTGGGTGTGCGGCGCCTCTATATTGGGCTATATCACGATGTAGCTCAAGCGAGCTTTGTCTACTGTGTTCGGCCCGGCTGGAGTTGTTGTATCTGGTGTGACGGTCATCGTCGCGTACTGTGGGGCGCCCACGCGATCCGTAGATCAATCTTGATTGTATTGCCTTATCCTCCAATATGTCTCGCAAGTCCGGCGCATTCCCTCGTGGCTTTGTACTTTTTGAGCGATGCCGGGGTACGGCTTTAGTGGAGGGCCTGGAGGCCTCTCTATCGCGGCCACGAGGTGGCCGGTCGGCCGTATTGTGCGCTGGTGATGTGGGTTTGTATGCTTCCTACTCTAATCGGGGCAGCAGCTTGTGTTTGGGGTAGCTTTTGGAGGGGCGTTCGAGTTCGTACTCTTCGGCCGCAAGGACTTCGGTCCATCTGTCGGCTAGCAGATCTTGGTCAGCTCTAAGCTGTTGCTACTTTTTCCTGAGGCTACTTGCCGTGGCCATAAGCCTGCGTTTAAAACGCTCTTGTTCGACGGGATCCTCAGGCACGACGAATTCGTCGTCATCGAGGCTTGCCTCGTCTCCGGAGGGAGGCATGTAATTATCGTCTTCTACCTCCTTGTCTGCCGCTCTCTCATGAGGGCTGGCTTCTCCATCCTCCCATGCTGAATCTTGCTAGAGGGGGTTTTCTTCGACACCATCCGGGGTGTTGTTGTCTCCGGTGCCGGAATCTCCATTCTTACTGTGGCGGGATTTAGAGCGGCGCCGCTGACGCCGGCGCTTAGGCTGTTTCTTGGAGGGGTCTTCCTCCATTGCTCCATCGCCGTTCCCATCCTTTGGGATGTCCACCATGTATATGTCATATGACGAGGTGGCTTTCCAGTGCCCCGTAGGCGCCGGTTCTTGGTCGTCTCCGGCATCGTCGTCCATACCGTCGATGTCTTCAGAGTCGAAGTCTAGCATGTCGGTTAGGTCGTCGAAAGTGGCTACAAAGTGGGTGGTGGGTGGGCTTTGAATTTCTTCATCGTCCGCGTCCCAACCGTCCTGACCGTGGTCCGGCCAGGGCTCTCCTGATAATGAGAGATACTTTAGTGAGTTAAGGATGTCGCCAAAAGGCGAGTGCTGAAAGATGTCCGTAGCGGTGAACTCCATGATCGGCGCCCAATCGGATTCGATTGGTAGAGGCGCGGGAGGTTCGGAGTCCGGTGAGGAGTCCAGCACCTCGGAGTCACGAGCTTCACAAGGGACAGGGTCGGTATTCGGCTCTATCGCCGTAGAGGTAGCAGCCCCCGAGGCGGTGTCTAAGCACCCATCCTCGATTGGCACAGTCGGCTCCGAGTTAAGGGTCAGAGCGGACTCTTGTGCGGCCTCCAGGGCACTGTCCGGCGGCAGAGCTAGGTCATGCCCATCGTGACAGTGCGGCGCGCTCGGCTGTGGATCGAATCCGTCGAAGATCAAGTCTCCGCGGATGTCGGCTGTGAAGTTCAAACTTCCAAATCTGACCTGATGGCCAGGGGCGTAGCTTTCGATCTGCTCCAGATGGCCGAGCGAATTGGCCCGCAGTGCAGAGCCGCTGAATACAAAGATCTGTCCGGGGAGAAAAGTCTCACCCTGGACCCCGTTGTTGTTGATGATCGAAGGAGCCATCGGGCCTATGAGCGACGACACAGAGGAACTCTCAATGAAAGCACCAATGTCGGTGTCAAAACCGGCGGATCTCGGGTAGGGGGTCCCGAACTGTGCGTCTAGGCGGATGGTAACAGGAGACAAGGGACACGATGTTTTTACCCAGGTTCGGGCCCTCTCGATGGAGGTAAAACCCTACTCCTGCTTGATTGATATTGATGATATGGGTAGTACAAGAGTGGATCTACCACGAGATCAAGGAGGCTAAACCCTAGAAGCTAGCCTATGGTATGATTGTTGTTCGTCCTATGGACTAAAACCCTCTGGTTTATATAGACACCGGAGAGGGCTAGGGTTACACAGAGTCGGTTACAATGGTAGGAGAGCTAGATATCCGTATCGCCAAGCTTGCCTCCCACGCCAAGGAAAGTCCCATCCGGACACGGGACGAAGTCTTCAATCTTGTATCTTCATAGTCTTGGAGTCCAGCCATTGATGATAATTCGGCTATCCGGACACCCCCTAATCCAGGACTCCCTCAGTGGCAAAAAGGATAGTAGCATTGTCCCTTCTCTCTTTTTCTCTCATTTTTTATTTGGCCTTTTTTTATTTGGCCTTTCTCTTATTTTTTAGTCCGAAGTCTCATCCCGACTTGTGGGGGAATCATAGTCTCCATCATCGTTTCCTCACTGGGACAGTGCTCCAATAATGAAGATCATCACACTTTTATTTACTTACAACTCAAGATTACAACTCAATACTTAGAACAACATATGACTTTATATGAATGCCTCCGGCGGTGTACTGGGATATGCAATGAATCAAGAGTGACATGGATGAAAAATTATGAAGGTGGCTTTGCCGCAAATACGATGTCAACTACATGATCATGCAAAGAGCAATATGACAATGATGATGCGTGTCATAACAAACGGAACAGTGGAAAGTTGCATGGCAATATATCTCGGAATGGCTATGGAAATGCCATAATAGGTAGGTATGGTGGCTGTTTTGAGGAAGGTATATGGTGGCTGTATGGTACAGGCGAAAGTTGCGCGGCCCAAGAGAGGCTAGCAATGGTGGAAGGGTGAGAGTGCGTATAATCCATGGACTCAACATTAGTCATAAAGAACTCATATACTTATTGCAAAAATCTACAAGCCATTGAAAACAAAGTACTACACGCATTTTCCTAGGGAGATAGATTGGTAGGAAAAGACCATCGCTCGTCCCCGACCACCACTCATAAGGAAGACAATCAATAAATAAAATTGTGCTCCAACTTCATAACAAAAGCGGTTCACCATACGTGCATGCTACGGGAATCAGAAACTTCAACACAAGTATTCTTTAAATTCACAATTACCCAACTAGCATGACTCTAATATTACCACCTCTAATACCTGAAAACAATTATCAAGCATCAAATTGATCATAGTATCCAATTCACTTTCTATGATAGTTTTTATTATACCCAACTTGGATGCCCATCATTCTAGGACCAATTTTATAACCATAGCAAAAACCATGAAGACTCTCAAAATAATATAAGTGAAGCATGAGAGATCAACACTTGCTACAAAATTAAGCCACCGCCGTGCTCTAAAATATATAAGTGAAGCACTAGAGCAAACATTATCTAGCCCAAAAGATATAAGTGAAGCACATAGAGTATTCTAATAAAATCTAATCAAGTGGGATTCTCCCAAAAGGTGTGTACACCAAGGATGATTGTGGTAATCTAAAAAGCAAAGACTAATATCATACAAGACGCTCCAAGCAAAACACATATCATGTGGCGAATAAAAATATAGCTCCAAGTAAAGTTACCGATAGACGAAGACGAAAGAGGGGTTGCCTTCTGGGGCATCCCCAACCTTAGGCTTTTGGTTATCCTTGAATATCTTGGGGTGCCATGGGCATCCCCAAGCTTAGGCTCTTGCCACTCCTTATTCCATAGTCCATCAAATCTTTACCCAAAACTTGAAAACTTCACAACACAAAACTCAACAGGAAATCTCATAAGCTCCGTTAGTGCAAGAAAGAAAAACCACAACATAAGGTACTGTAATAAACTCATTGTTTATTTATATTGGTGTTAAACCTATTGTATTCCAACTTCTCTATGGTTCATACCGCCTAATACTAGCCATAGATGCATCAAAATAAGCAAACAACACACAAAAAATAGAATCTGTCAAAAGCAGAACCGTCTATAGCAATCTGTAACTCTCGAATACTTCTGGAACTCTAAAAATCCTACTGAAGTCCTGGTCAATCAGTCTATTGATCTATAGAAAAAAGAATCAACGCAAAAGCACGTTTATGTGAATTACTAAAATTATTTTTGTGCGCACAAAGTTTCTGTTTTTCAGCAGAATGAAATTAACTATCACCGTAGGTTATCCTATAGGTTCTACTTGGCACAAACACTAATTAAAACATGAAAACACATCTAAAAATAAGCTAGATGAATTATTTATTACATAACAACAAGGAAAAATATTGGGTTGTCTCCCAATAAGCACTTTTCTTTAAAGCCTTTTTAGCTAGGCATTGAGATTTCAATGATGCTCACATGAAAGACAAGAACTGAAGCACAAAGAGAGCATAAAAAAACATGTGACAAACACACTTAGGTCTAACCTACTTCCTATGCATAGGTATCTTATAGGCAAACAAATTATCATAGCAAGCAAAAACTAGCATATGCAAGGAAGCGGAAAGAAACAATAGCAATATCAACATAACAAGAGGTAATTTAATAACATGAAAATTTCTACAACCATATTTTCCTCTCTAATAATAGTTACATGTGGGATCATAAGCAAATTAAACAAAATAACTATCACATAAAATATTATCAACATGATCCACATGCATGCGAAGTTGACACTCTTCCAAAATAGTGGGATTAACATTAACTAAAGTCATGACCTCTCCAAACCCACTTTGATCAAAAATTTCATAAGATTGAAAATTCCCCAAATATATGGGATCTAAAGTTGACACTCTTCCAAACCCACTTTCAATAATATTGCAAACACTATTATCAATCTCATATTCATCATGGGGCTTAAATAAATTTTCAAGATCATAAGAAACATCATCACCCCGATCATGATCATTGCAACAAGTAGTAGACATAACAAAGCTAGCATCCCCAAGCTTAGGGTTTTGCATATTATTAGCACAATTTATATCAATAGAATTTGTAGTAAAATCATTGCAATCATGCTTTTTATTCAAGGAGCTATCGTGAATCTCTTCATAAATTTCTTCATCACAATTTTCAGATTCACGAATTTCAAGCAAAACCTCATAAAGATAATCTAGTGCACTCAACTCACTAGCAATTGGTTTATCATAATTCGATCTCTTGAAAAGATTAGCAAGTGGATGAGGATCCATAAACTTTTAGCAAGCAAAGATGCAAGCAAAAGGAAGGCACATGGAGACACAAGATCGAACGGAAGAGGGGCAAAGAAAAGGCAAGGGTGAAGTGTGGGAGAGGAAAACGAGAGGCAAATGGCAAATAATTTAATGCGAGGGAGATGAGTTTGTGATGGGTACTTGGTATGTCTTGACTTGAGAGAAGACCTCCCCGGCAATGGCGCCAGAAATCCTTCTTGCTACGTCTTGAGCTTGCGTTGGTTTTCCTTAA